>NC_088412.1:20864161-21061661 GCF_034236695.1 Oncorhynchus nerka
ATGTTGTGACATGGTAGGGGTGGTACAGAAGATAAATCTATTTGGTAAAATACCAAGTTCATATTATGGCAAGAACAGCTCAAATAATCAAAGAGAAATGACAGTCCATCATTACTTTAAGACATGAAGGTCAGTCAATCTGGAACATTTCAATAATTTTTAAAGTTTCTTCTAGTGCAAAACTATGAAGCTCTATGATGAAACTGGCTCTCATGAGGACCGACCACAGGAAAGGAAGACCCAGAGTTACCTCTGCTGCAGAGTTTAAGTTCATTAGAGTTACTAGCCTCAGATATTGCAGCCCAAATAAACACTTCACAAAGTCCAAGTAACAGACACATCTCAACATCAATTGTTCAGAGGAAACTGCATGAATCAGGCCTTCATGGTCTAATTGCTGCAAAGAAACCACTACTAAAGGACACCAATAAGAAGAAGAGACTTGCTTGGCCCAAGAAACACAAGCAATGGACATTAGACCGGTGGGAATCTGTCCTTTGGTCTGATGAGTCCAAATGTGAGATTTTTTGGTTCCAACTGCCGTGTTTATGTGAGACACAGAGTAGGTGAGCGGTTGATCTCCGCATGTGTAGTTCCCACTGTGAAGCATGGAGGAGGAGGTGTGATGGTGTGGGGGTGCTTTGCTGGTGATACTGTCAGTGATTTATTTAGAATTTAAGGCACACTTAACCAGCATGGCTACAACAGCATTCTGCAGTGAGACTGTTGGAAAAGCATTCCGGGTGAAGCTGGTTGAGAGAATGCCAAGAGTGTGCAAAGCTGTCAAGGGAAAGGGTGGCTACTTTGAAGAATCTCAAATATAAAATATATTTTGATTTGTTTAACACTTTTTTGGTTAATATGTGATTCTATAGGTGTTATTTCATAGTTTTGATGTCTTCACTATTATTCTACTAATGTAGAAAATAGTAAAAAATAAAGGAAAATCCTTGCATGAGTAGGTGTGTTCATACTTTTGACTGGTACTGTACATAATAATGAATTGCAATACACCTTGATATGACATTCTATAGCCCATAGTTGAGTTGCTGCCTGTTCTGATTTCATCATTGTTTTAGTGGATCATTTTTGCCAATTCAAATGTGTTATCCTGCACCTTGTTCAGGGGCGGTTTTAATTTTCCTCTTACACCATTGACTACAGATTGTTTTATTTACAAGCTCCCTGAATTTGACCGTCAGTCAATGTGTGGTCAAGTGTCAGATTAGATGTTTGCATTCCCGATCCCAGAATGTTAATGATATTCCTGCCTTTGGTAGAGTGAGATTTGTACAAAGCAGCTAGCGGGCAACCTGGCCAAGCTGCACTTGCACTGCCCACTCAGCACAGAACGGAGTGTCACTTAGCATAATGGCATCAGCGGGGGATGTTTTTGATCTTAATTGCATGCAGACTGCAGACTGCATCCACCTCTAACGCTGTTGTTGTTTACCACAGCAGATTCCACGTCTGCTAGAGTGATGAAAAAGCTTAGTGCAAGCCTTTCTTTAACATGTGCCTTATATGACGATGATATCATTTGTATTGTTCTATTGGTGAGTATAACGAAACGATTATAGTTATAGAAGACACAGCAATGTATTTGCGAGTGTGATATGTATATGCTGTCAAATGCTAGAACTCTGCGGCAGCCATTGGGTGTCAACAGGCTAAACACATTTCAGAATCATTTCTATGGTTGCAGATATAATGTGTGCATTTATTTTGGGTGTCTGTGTTGTATGCTTATAGTAGGACTATGGTGGCTATGGCAACAGCCCAAATAAACAAATGTAAAGCAGTGGCCAACCTGAGACGGTTTTCCCCTAAAATGTCTGGCATTCCTAAATTAGTCTTGAGACAAAGTGACAAATGTAGAGAGTATTGAGTATAGCGCAATATGTTCCAATGGTGTTTTTTGCCCCGTGATTCTGTGTATGAAAAACGACTATCTATACTCAACAATTAACTTTCTTACTGCTGTGCAGTTATTTTTATTTCCTGTTTCCTATAACATATACATACCTTTGTAAAAATAAAAACATGTTGACATACTGTATTCTAACTGTATAACCCTATGCATTGAGTCCTGGTTTGTTGTGCTGTCGTCCAGATCTTTTACGTGTGAATGTGCTGTGACATAAGAAAAATGGGACAGTAAATTAGTGCGGGACCTTAATGAAACACAACAGCTCAGAAGACATCGATCCAGTACCTCATCTGTTTGTAATGGGTTACTCACTTCTCAGAGGCTTGTGTGGATGAAGCAATTACATACAGATTGCATCATGCACTCCTCCATTAATAAACTGACACTTCCATGTCCTTGGCGTCTTGGCTTTCTTTATTACCCTTCATGACCTTTATGTGTGGATGGACATGTTCTACAACCTCTTGATCACATTTTATCCTCTACTTGCATCCACACCCAAGCCATAGACATACTGATGCAATTGGGTCAAGTTGAGGGGGTGATGATATCCCCCTTGTTAACAAAAAAGAGTCACTTTATTTGGATCTTCCATCTGTAAATGCTCTAAAGATGGTCATACCATCAACAAACTATCTGTTGATAAGAAACTACTTGCTAATGTTAGGGTTAGGATAAAGGTTAAGGTAAGGGTTAAGGTTAGGGCTAGTGAGTGGAGGCTGCTGAGGGGAGGACGGCTCATAATAACGGCTGGAACGGAGTGAATGGAATGGCATCAAACACATTGAAAATATGTTTTTGGATGTATTTGATACCATTCCACTGATTCTGCTCAGGTCGTTAGCACGAGCCCGTCCTCCCTAATTAAGGTGCCACCAACCTCCTGTGGGGCTAGTAGATAGTTGAAATGTTACTGATAGTCTGTAGAGCATCTCCAGATGGACTATCCAAATAAAGTGTTACCCAAAAATGACCCCATTGTAAACTATATAAATGTTTTAACCATTTCAACCCCTACCTGTCAACGCAACTACCGTCCTCCCTGTTCATTTCTGCATCCCCTGAACGCAATCACCCAAAGTGATCTGAGTCTACCTCCCCAGCAGCATCCTGTAGGTACTAGAGCCTCGGGCCAAGCTTAAGACAGAATCACACAGGGTGGCTGAGTACCACGTGTTTATAATGCCAACAGTCACATATTCTCATAAGGCCTCCAGTGATGGCCTTACATAATAATGACTGTAAAAACATGAATTAAAGCACTAAGAATGAATTTGGGGCGAGTAAAAGATGAGAGAAGAAACTTGGCTCATCTTAGTTGCCTGACAAACCTCTAAGCAGTGGTGGGGATAGCAAAGAGAAACTGACTGCCATGGAGTTCACACAGGCAGCCCAATTCTGATATTTGTTTCACTAATTGGTCTTTTGACCAATTAGATCAGCTCTGAAAACGCTGATATGAAACGAGCTGATGTGATTGGTCAATTTGACTAATTAGTTGAAAAAAAGATCAGAATTGGGCTGCCTGTGTGAACTCCATGGCAGTCAGTTTCTCTTTGATGTGATTGCAGAGATCTCAGAAGAGGATATGCACTCACAGAGAACAACTTCAAGGCTGCTGCCTCAGCAAGAGCGATTATATTTCATTATGTCAACCTCTAACATCCTACACACACTAGTACCCACTATAACTGATAATAACTCCCACTTGTTAAAAAGACTTGTACTGAAAAATCTGATTGCTGATAGATAAAATATGTAGCCAATATTATTTCGGAAGTATCTTGTTGATAAGATGTGAAATTATTATGTAACCCCAGTGCACTTTTAGCAGCCAGAATGATACAACAAACACATCATGTTTGGATATGAAATCATTAGAAAGATCAGTTTGCCTTTTTGCAGGGTGTTTTCTTCCAGAACAGAAATAGCACAGCACAGCACAGCACAGCACAGCACAGCACAGCACAGCACAGCACAGCAGTGAGCCGTGAGCCGTGCCGGTCCCTCCCTCGGCTCAGCAGGCCATTGTATGTTTACCAGCAGTCATTCATGTTTCACCTCCACATGTTCCATAGCTTGTAATGATTTGAGTCTTTCATTTCCATGGCCTAGTGGAGGAGTGGATATCACAGCCCACCCCTGGCTTAATGTGGAGGAAGAGACTTTGGTGAAAATGAAAACAAACAATAATGCTGTGTGAAGAAGTAGGTTTCACACAGTTGTGGTGATGAATGATGGTGTTGACCAGATGTTGTGGGATGTGGGATGATGATGTATAGAGAGACAGTGCCGATGAGGTGAGAATGGAATCAATGTGGAATTGAGTCAGAAAGTTTCTTTATCACATCTTACCTGTTCAAGTGCTGTATCTGTTTTGGGAATTAGGCTGCGTTCACACAGGCAGCCCAATTCTGATCTTTTTCCCCCAAATTGGTTTCACGCAGTTGTGTATATTTAGGTCATGTGCGTGGCTAAAACTCTTCCCACACAGGGAGCAGTGGTAAGGCTTCTCTCCTGTGTGTATTCACGGATCTCTTTTGGTTCTCTGCCCGGCTGAAACGTTGCCCACACTGAGAGCAGTGGAAGGTCTTCACCTTTCTCTGAGTCTATTGGTGGAGTTTAAGGTGAGCTGGACAAATACAATTCTCACGGCTCACTGTGATCACTTGACATCCATCTTCTTCAGCACCCCATCTCCATTTTTATCGCCATCTTCCTCAAATTCAAATCAACCTCTGCTTTCCTCATTTTCTTTGACCTCTTGTTCCTCTTTTTTCCCATTAGAAGTTCTCAGAAATCAAGCTTTCTGTGTCCCTGTCCCAATATTCCTCTTCTCCTGACTTTTAATTTGTATTCGTTATACAAATGATTAGCAATCCACAACTTACTTCACTACATCATACATGTCTGACACAAAACAAAATACAGGTAAAAACAAGAAAACAAGTGCAACTGCATTCACCCTGAAAAAAATCACGAAATGGTTCATGTAATTTTTGTTATTATCTATGGATAATGTCTTAACAAGATGATTCAATTACATTAGAAATATTTGTAATTTTTGTATAGAATTCTGGAATTTTGATTGTATAAAGTATTTGACATCAAGAAATCAAGAAAAAAAAAGTTTTTATTTCAATGGTCTTGTTATCATTGCAATAGTAACATTATATCCTTCATGTCAGAAACATGGGTAGTGTTCAAAAAGCTAAATAAGGTTTCCCCAAAATCTACCACAGATTTACATTCATAGAACAAGAATTTCACTTTTTTTCCGCAGAAAACGCAGATATCAATATCCACAAATTTGGCTAATATAGAATTACATTGGTGTATCTTATGTAGAATCTTAAAGTTGTACTTCCTTAAATTTGTTTCGTATGCAGTATTTGTAAGGCATCAACCAAGCTTTTTACAGACAATGTCAGGAAAACCAAAAATGTTTACCTCGAGGCGTAAATTGCCTAATGTTGTTACAATAAGATTTCTCAAGAAAACCCACGCCTTCCAGGCTGAGTTCTGGATAAATTCTGTGATTATCACCAAAGTTAAGGTGAGTTTTCATTAGTGTAGTTAGACCACTGGGAATGGCACTGAAAACTCTGAAAAATATTGGAAACTCATTCAATGTTATAAATTGTTCATATGAAAGAATATTACCCCTGTAGTCAAACACATCAAGAACAGAGTTAACATTCCTTTCAGGCCAGCTGGGGTAGAACAATGATTTATTCCTTACAGTTATGTCTGAATTATTCCACAAAAGAGTCTTATGCAGGGAAAGGTTTGGAGGAAACATATTTTCCTGGACATTAAAGCTTGTTGGTGAAACCTAGCCAATGTAGCAGGTAATCTTCCAAGAAGATCATTACATTTCAGTAAAAATGGAAGACCTCCCAACTAATTGAACACATTGTTTGGAATTAAATACCAAATTGATTCTGTATTGACCAAACATACTTTCAACCAATTGATCTGGAAAGTGTTATTTACGTCAACAAAATCCAACACTTCCAGACCTCCTTCAGATCTTCTATTTGAGAGGACTGACTTTCAGTTTGTGAGACATTTTTCCAGATGAAGTAAAGGAAGGTCTTGTTGATCAATTTATATGTAGAGGGATTTACAAATGAAGACAATGAGGGGTACATGAAGCGAAACAGTCGCTCTGCCTTGGACAGAAGCACTCTCACAAGTATAGATAGATCCTTTTGTAGCAATTATGAAATATATTCTTGGTTTTCTTAATTTTAAGAGACAAATTCATATGTTGTCTGACTAAGTGATTTTTAGACAGATTTATACCTAAATATTTAACACAGTCCTTTACAGGAATATTTTCCATTTCTTTATCATCAGTCATATTAACATAAGATTTCACATTTAGAAACATTAAGTTTTAATCCAGATGCAATAGAAAAATAAAAAATGGATAAGCCATGCCAATTTGCAATATTCAGAATATCTGGAGATAGAAATTCAACTACCAAAATGGAAAAAAATGTGATATTTGGCATCCCTGTTGTACACTTCTGATGATATGGAATTGTTAAAGGGTTTAGTATCACAGAACTATTTATAACTTTGTAAAACATGCAAATTCCTTTGATCAAATGTTCAACGAAAGAGATATTCATGTTCAATTGTGTCAGAGGCTTTCCAAAATTCCAAAAATAAAATAATAGCATCTGAGTCAATTGCATCTGAATGATCCATAAGGTCCAAGACTAAACAAATGTTGGAAGTTGTGACGGCCCTTCATAAAGCCTGTTTGAGTCTCATTTATATTGTAATCTATTCCTTTCTTTAATATTTGGCATAAACCAGAGCAATCAATATTTAATAAAGTGATTGGTCTCCAATTGTCAATAAGAGAAGGGTCTTTATCAGGCTTCAGAATTAGTGAAATAAGTCCCTGTTTCATAGTGGAAACTATTTCACCATTTCAATGCAATCTTGAAACACATTTTTAAAAATAGGGTCTTCTATAACTCGCAAAACTGCCTATAGAATTCAACTGAGGCCATCAGGGTAGGTGATTTCCCTTTTTCATTGAATTCAAAGCCTCTCTAATTTCCTCAATTGACACAGGTGATTCGCAAACTGAGTTGGAAATCATCCTCAATCACAGTGACATAATTCTGAATGTGGCGAATGTAGCTTTCGCAACCATTTTCCTAAAATTGTGATTTTCATAAAAGGAATTGACAAATGTTGATATTGTAATGGGATCTTTGCACAATAAATCATTCATTTTAATTTTGCCATTGTAGATTTTCTTTTGTAGTTATCTTTCCAAGTGCAAAAAAAATAAATGGTGTTTCTTTTCCCCTCTTCAATCCCTTTCACTCTTTATCTGACAAAGGCACCCTGTATTATAATTCTTTAGAAAACGGTCAAGATTGCTCATAATTCTTTTCTCTCGACAAGTTGCTTCAGCTCTTGGGCACGTTTAAACTACAACTCTGACTTTATATTTGAATAATTCCCATCTACCTCCATGACTGAAGTCTTTTCTTGCAAAAAAATGTTTTGGCTAACGATTTGATGTTTTCAATAAAAATAGGATCTTTAAGAAGTGTATTTAATTTCCAATAGCCTCGAATACCCTTCAATTTCTTTTAGCAGCTTGTAGATGAAGGGAAATCAAATGACGCTCAGAAAAGGGAGCCAATTGATGATCTACATACAGTGGGGAGAACAAGTATTTGATACACTGCCGATTTAGCAGGTTTTCTTACTTACAAAGCATGTAGAGGTCTGTCATTTTTATCATAGGTACACTTAAACTGTGAGAGACGGAATCTAAAACCAAAATCCAGAATATCACATTGTATGATTTTTAAGTAATTAATTTGCATGTTATTCCAACACTTTGAGAGCATGAGCAGTGGCCACACGCAGAAAAATGACCCCCAAACTCAACTCTGTTTTACTCCTGTCGCGGCGGAAAACCTTCAGCTGTCTCTTTCTACACAGCTCAACCACCAGTCTTTCCTGGCTGCAGAAATGTGTGGACGCAGTGTTCTTCTTCGATGAGGTTTAACAGCGGTTGGCATCCAATAAATGTTGCATTACTGCCACATACTAGACTAGAGTATACTGTACCTCGCTTATACTTGGCTAAGTACAAATAAATCAACCAACACCCTACTATCTAACCCGACACTCACTAAAAACCCACCACCCTACTCAACTATTTAAATATATCTAGTCCTACCGCAGGCCAACACCACCACTCAACACACCTTGTAACTCTTCTGACATCAAATCTCACACACCCAAATACCTCTCTGCAGCTGCCACAACAACTTCAATTTTCTACAACTTACGTTGCATCCTGCAGTACGGTTGATAACCTTTGCTATAAATCTGTTCTTAATGAAGCATATATAACTATCCCTCTGGCCTATCCCTCTGTACTGGTACAGATTTTCTCTCCAATTTCGTGGTATCCAATTGGTAGTTACAGTCTTGTCTCATCGCTGCAACTCCCGCCCGGACTCGGGAGAGGCGAATGTCGAGAGCAGTGTATCCTCCAACACAATGCCCGCTTAACCCGGAAGCCAGCCGCACCAATGTGTCGGAGGAAACACAGTACACCTGGCGACCGTGGCAGCATGCACTGCGCCCGGCCCACTACAGGAGTTGCTAGTGCGTGATGGGACAAGGACATCCCTGCCGGCCAAAACCTCCCCTAACCCAGACGACGCTGGGCAAATTGTGCGCCGCACCATGAGTCTCCCGGTCACGGCCGGCTGCGACAGAACCTGGATTCAATCCCAAAATCTCTAGGTCCACAGCTAGCACTGTGATGCAGTGTCTTAGACCACTGTGCCACTTCGGAGGCTTACGCATCTTCTCTACTTTCGTCACTGCCCCAGCAATTCAAAACTACTTTATTGGCATGGCAAACATCTGTTTACATTGCTAAAGCAAGTGAAATCGAAATAAACAAAATGAACAGTAAACATTACTCTCACAAAAGTTCCAAAGGAATAGAGACATTTCAAATGTCATATTATGGGTATATAGTGTTGTAACGATGTGCAAATAGTTAAAGTACAAAAGGGAAAATAAATAAACGCAAATATGGGTTGTATTTACAATGCTGCTACAGCATACGACAACTTCTGCACTACTATAACCCTGAAAAACTCAACCTGCCTCTCACACACTGGACATTTCGGAAGTTCTTTGAGCCAGGCCCAGCCAATCAGATTTTTACATTTTTAAAATATTCCTCAGCACGATCCCGCAGGTGAAGAAGCCTGATGTGGAGGTTCTGGGCCGGATGTGGAGATCACGTGGTCTGCGGTTGTGAGGCCAGTTGGACATACTGCCAAATTCTGTAAAATTACATTGGAGGCAGCTTATGGTAGAGAAATTAACATTAAATGGCAACAGTTCTGGTGGCCATTCCTGCAGTCAGCATGCCAATTGCACACTCCCTCAAAACTTGAGACATCTGTGGCATTGTCTTGTGTGACAACACTGCACATTTTAGAGTGGCCTTTTATTGTCCCCAGCCCAAGGTGCAATTGAGTAAACAAATTTGTGCACGAAATTTGAGAAAAATAAGATTTTAGTGGAGAGAGAGAGAAACTTGATGCTCTAACTATCACACTAACTATCACTGAATTCCTACAAGTCTGTACGTAGTCACTAAATGTGATTCCAACCAATTGCCTATGCATTGCTTAGGATAGTTAGTCTTTTTTCAACAAATAACTATATTTCATACCTATTAGAATTGATGCAGTGTTACGCTGTGTAGTGTCCCACAGGCAGTCAGGCTCCTGTTTTTTCTGTGTTGTAGGTATCTGTCAGAGCTGTGCTGTGTGGACGGGGCTTTTGGTGTGGGCCAGGCTACCTTCCCTGTGGTAAGTTACTGTCACATTCGTTGAAATGAGTAGACCAAGGCGCAGCATGCGTAGAGTGGGTTGTCGCTGGAGGAACCAGACCGTGGATCGTCGCCGGAGGATCCAGACAGTGGCTCGTCGCCGGGGAACCGCACCATAGATCGTCGCAGGAGGCTCTGGACTGAGAACCCCTGCTGAAGGCTCTGGAGGCTCTGGATTGCCGACCATTGCATAGAGGCTCTGGACCGCTGACTGTCGCTGGAGGCTCCGGACCGCCGACCGTTGCTGGAGGCTCCGGACCGCCGACCGTCGTTCAAGGTTCCAGACCGCGGACCGTCTCAGGAGGCTCTGGACCGCAGACCGTCGCTGGAGGTTCTGGACCGCAGACCGTCTCAGGAGGTTCCGGACCGCAGACCGTCTCAGGAGGTTCCGGGCCGCAGACCGTCTCAAGAGGTTCCGGGCCGCAGACAGTCTCAGGAGGTTCCGGACCGCAGACCGTCTCAGGAGGTTCCGGACTGTAGACAGTCGTTGGAGTGGGAACTGTCGCCAGAAGCTCTGGACTGGGAACTGTCGCCGGAAGCTCTGGACTGGATGCCTGATGCGTGGTGCCGGCACTGGTGGCACCGGGCTGATGAAACACACATCAGGGCGAGTGCAGGGAGGAGGCACAGGATGCACTGGACTGTGGAGGCGCACTGGAGGCCTGATGCGTGGGACCGGTACAGGTGGCACCGGGCTGATAAAACGCACATCAGGGCAAGTGTGGGAAGCTGGCACAGGACGCACTGGGCTGTGAAGGAGCACTGGCGACACAGTGCGTATAATCGAAGCAGGATATCCTAGACCGAGGAGACGTACTGGAGACCAGCAGCGCTGAGCCGGCACAATCCGTCCTGGCTGAATGCCCACTCTAGCACGGCAACTGCGGGAAGCTGAAACAGAGCGCACCGGGCTGTGAATGCGCACTGGAGACACCGTGCGCATCATCACATAACACGGTGCCTGACCAGTCACACGCTCCCCACGGTAAGCACGAGGAGTTGGCTCAGGTCTGAACCCTGACTCCGCCAATCTCCCCGTGTACCCCCCATTTTTGGGGGGGCTGCCTCTCATGCTTGCTTCGTTGAGCTATCTCTTCGTATTGTCGCCGTTCCGCTTTCGCTGCCTCTATCTCATCCTTCGGATGGCGATACTCCTCGGCCTGTGTCCAGGGTCCTTTACCAACCAGGATCTCCTCCCAAGTCCACTCCTCCTGTACACGCTGCTTGGTGGGATCTTCTGTCACGTTTGTTGAAATGAGTAGACCAAGGCGCAGCATGCGTAGAGTTCCACATAATTTTAATAAACCGAAACTCACTGAACAAAACAACAAACAACCAACCTACCAAACGAACGAAACGCGAAGCTACTGTTGGGCACTCAGGCAACTAAATGTAGACAAGATCCCACGAATAACAATGGGGAAATGGCTACCTAAATATGATCCCCAATCAGAGACAACGATAAACAGCTGCCTCTGATTGGGAACCATATCAGGCCACCATAGACATACAGTACATTTCACCTAGATGACCGACCCAAGTCACTTCACGCCCCAACCAACACAGAGAATAAACAGCTTACTATGGTCAGGGCGTGACAGTTACATTACACCCCTCCTATTCACCACCCTTCTTTCTCTCACTCAATCTGTCTGTCTATCTCTGTCTGTCTCTCAGACATTAGGAGTGAATTAACTCAAAAGTCTAACACAGCCAATATCTTCTGTTCTTCAGGGTGTGAAGCTGCTCTCCTACCTGTACAACGAGGCCCAGAGCAACTGCAGCAATGCAAACTACACCATGCTGCTGTCCCTGCTCAAGAGCAGCTGTGAGCCCTACACATGGTCAGTCACCCCAGTCTGACACACACACAACATGTATTGATCTGTCCCACACATCCCACGTGGAATTCATGCTAACCTGCATGACTGCATCACCACAATGCCTTAAAGATGCTGGTAAACAACCTGTGCAGGCATGGCTATGTGCCTGATCGATCCTGTTCCCTGTGTTGGTGCTGTCTGTAGATTTGTGTCAGACTGGGTGTACGGCAAAGTGGTCCGGGACGTGAACAGAGAGTTCATGATCGTGGTCAACGAGGACTACCTCAGCTTCAGAGGTCAGAACATACAATTCACTGCCTAACTAGTGACTGTAGTGACCTTGGTACAGCACCCTGCGACCTGCATCAAGCAGTTCAAGCCTCTTGTAGTGACGAGAGCTATTGATACAGCCTGTTAACACATATGGATTTCGTTACCACATTCAAGGACAGTATCACCTTTAGATGTGTCTGTGGTTTAGAGGATCATTAGCTGATCTGCAACACCTCAACTCCTGCAGGGACCAACCTGGGGTTCCTCACTCCTGTTTTAGAGGACACACTAATGTCAACGACTTTACTCAGAGAGAAAGAGGCGAGAGGATTTACTCCGCTCAAAATCTGTCCGCATGAGATAAGCAGACCAAGTGGGGATTATTTGAATGGAGGTCTATGAGAGAGTGTCAAATTACGTGAGGCTTATTTGATCGAAAATAAGTTTCATAATGTTTAGACTGCTACAAATGTACTGATAAAAGTGGATGCACGTGGCAACTTTGAGAAAACAACTTGATTGGTTCTGTTCACACGCGTATCTGCCCTCTCATTGGCTAGAATGATCCCACCTGATCTCGCCTCCTTCCTCCCGTCTTTGAGTACATGTATTTCCATTGTTGGAGCGGTCACTTGACTATCTTGTCAATATAATGGATACTATTTGCTTTACTCCAAGTGAGTCAGTTAGCGAAGCAGTCAGTGAAACTTGCTTGGAAAAACTCTGGAAGATTTAGGATCACATCTTCATGTAAAGAGCTATAATATGAAACCTGGTGAATTCACACCCCCCGGTGCCTGTATTAGGGTACACCAGATTAACCTGCTCAGTTTTTATTTCTATATTAGAGCCAGGAAAAACCCAGTTGGAAAAACTCCTGGCCCCACTGTAGTAGGGTCAGGAAAAAGTCATTGCGTAGTCATTATTCCTGTGCCTCATAGTCTCCCTTTCATCTTTCCCATCTTCTCTCTCCGCCTAGACAAGCACTTCTGGGTGCAGGGCACAACCCTAATCTCCCCTGACTTCGAGGACTGCGTGCCTGTCTTCTCTGACACATTGTCAACGACGTCTACGGGAGGACCATTAACCTACTCAAGATCTACTGTCCCCAGGTCAGTAGTAATAATTCATTTTCACAGCCATACCGTCTCATATTATGTCCTAGGGTCAGTGATTACTAGGATGAAATTACACCGAGTGGCACAGCGGTCTAAGGCACTGCATCTCAGGGCTAGAGACGTCACTACAAACCCTGGTTCAATTCCAGGCTGTATCACTACCGGCCGTGATTGGGAGTCCCATAGGACAGGGCACAATTGGCCAAGTGTTGTTAGGGTTTGGCCGGGATAGGCTGTCATTGTAAATAAGAAGGCTTGCCTAGTTAAAATAAATAAATCAATAATAAAGATACTGACCCATGGTTAAGGTTAGACTGTGGGAGTGCTAAGTTTTTCCTAGATCTGTACCTAAGCATCTTCTACCAGATCAGCTCAGCGGTCTTATGTTGGAGCTCAGAGTCTGAGCTTCCCTCGCATCGCTGTCACCTTCTCCCTGCTGGCAGAGATGTGCCGTGTACTGAGGATGCATCCTTAGAAATGCATGAAACTCAAAACTGCCATTAATAAATAATACATAGAATTTTATAGCACTTTTCTAAAGCCAAAGATGCTTTAAAGTGTAGTGCAGTAATGTTAATTAGAAAGATGTAAGGAGAAGAGAGAGCAAGAGAGGGAAAGCAACAGTAATGGCCCATTAAACTGATGTACAGATACGCAACTTGAAACCCTGCATGATCTACAGTACAAATCCATGGCCTATCTTTCAGCTAGAACAGAGGGCAGGAGAGAACAGAACAGGGTTGAGGTAAGCCAGAGGACAGGGGAGAACAGAACAGGGGAGAGGTAAGCCAGAGGATAGGGGAGAACAGAACAGGGGAGAGGTAAGCCAGAGGACAGGGGAGAACAGAACAGGGGAGAGGTAAGCCAGAGGACAGGGGAGAACAGAACAGGGGAGAGATAAGCCAGAGGACAGGGGAGAATAGAACAGGGGAGAGGTAAGCCAGAGGACAGGGGAGAACAGAACAGGGGAGAGATAAGCCAGAGGACAGGGGAGAACAGAACAGGGGAGAGGTAAGCCAGAGGACAGGGGAGAACAGAACAGGGGAGAGGTAAGCCAGAGAGCAGGGGAGAACAAGGAGAGGTAAGCCAGAGAGCAGGGGAGAACAAGGGAGAGGTAAAGCCACAGGGCAGCAGATAGATCTCTGCTAATGATGGTCTGTCTTTGTTCTCTGTCTTTGCTGCTAGGTCCTGTGCAGAGAGCAGGCACGCCAGGAACTGATCAATCAGGTCGGAGTCGGCCCGCCAAGACACTGGAAAGCATCTGTGGTGAGAGGGACCATACACACGGTATCATACACACTGGTACACACACACTTAGACACATGCACAGGCGCACACACACACCTTGCTACAACACTGATTATACCTTTACAACATTGCTCACAAAACTGATTACACCCCAAAAGAGTTATTGGCACATCCCTCTAAGAGCTCTCTATAACCCTAAGGATTCCTTACAGAGACGAAAGAGAGAAGGCGGGCTGATATGAATGAGAAAAGGCTTTGAACAGCTTCCAGCACTGCAGGGTGGGAAATCTAATCATAACTCACATAGTTTAGGAAACTGCTCATATAATTTATTACTTCAAATATGTGCAGCGAGAAGTGAATGAAGCTAGGGCCAAGTACTGCTGTGTGTGTATGTGTGTGTTAAGGGGGTAACCGGCATGCTGCTGTCTCTTGCCCACTGCAGGGTGCCTGGTGTCACAGCGTCTGGCTGATGAGGGAGCGCTATGAGGACCTGAGACTGCACCTGGAGCAGGAACAAGAGGTGGGACAGACACAGAGAAGGGAAGCCAGAGAGAGAGCGTTGCACTTTACTTTCAACTTTCCCTTTGAACTCTTTATATTTGAACTAGCTTGAGAGAATGTGACATCGACAGAGAAAGAATGACAACTCAACTGTTTCCTTTTTGACATTCATATCTTAGAGAGAGAGAGAGAGAGAGAGAGAGAGAGAGAGAGAGAGAGAGAGAGAGAGAGACACTCACACACAAACACACTTACTCTTTAACTCCTTTTTGATCTTGAATCATATCATCATATCACCTGTTAGGAACAAAACACTGTTCTTTAATCTGCAGTGTTACTGTTGTTTTGCCTCAGCTGTAGTGTGGGTGTAACCTGTGTTTGTGTGTGTGTGTGTGTGTGTGTGTGTGTGTGTGTGTGTGTGTGTGTGTGTGTGTGTGTGTGTGTGTGTGTGTGTGTTGTTGCACAGTGCAGACAGGAGAAATGAGCAGGAGGATGACTACAGCTTTGGCAGAAAGAATAAACTACAGGACCTGGAACAGCAGCTAGAGATCAGAGCCAAGTCTGTTCACTAGGGGGCGTCACCAAACACACGTGACACATAGAGCCATGCCTTGCCACTAGGGGGTGCCACCACACCAAACTCATGTTGTACACACGAAGCCATGCCTGGCCACTAAGGGTGCGCCACCACACCAAACACACGTTGTACACACATAGCCATGCCTGGCCACCAAGGGGGCGCCACCACACCCAACACACATTGTACACACCCTAGAGCCATGCCTGGCCACTAGGGGGTGCCACCACACCCTACACACGTGTTGTACACACAGAGTCAGGCCTGGCCACTAAGGGGCGCCAACACACTAGTGATGCGTGGGTTTGTCTCCTAACCTGTAGTTATATCCGCAGGGCGGGTTTAGGGTAATTTAATATTGTGTGGATGAAGGGCGGGTGAGGGGTGGGCATGTTGAATAAAGAGAAAACAATATCTTAAAAAATCCAAGAATGTACCATTTTTGTGCAATTTGTATCTTTGAGGTTTTTCTTAAATTATTTTAGGCTATATGTCATTAGTGCGTAAGCATAAGCTTTATGTCCTAACTGTACTCATGCCAAAAAGCCAACACACCAATTGCCAAATGCTTTTGGGAACGACCAGAAAAAGTTAACGTCGATCCATGGAAGCAAAAAGGACAACATGGAAGTTTAATTCAATAAGAGAAAAGCTGTGAAAGGAGAGTTGAAAATAAAGAGAAGGGAGGGTCAGAAAAGTCATGTTTGGGAAAGATTTGGTTAAGTGGAAAAAGAGGATGATAGCAGTGCTGGCTATGTTATGTATGATGATTGTGAGGCACTTTACAAATTTGACAGGGACCTCAAATAGGCCTATGGCACATCAAGGGAACTGTAGTTTAGTTGGGTTACATGGAAACTGAAATCTGGACACTGACTTTAGGTCTATAACCTCTCACAACTCCTTCAGAATTAAGTATTTCTTGCAGTAAAATGATACACCATATGTAGGTGTAGCCGATGTGACATGTGCAAAGCGTCCCTGGTTCGCGCCCAGGACGGGACGAGGGGACGGACGTAAAGTCTATACTGTTACATGGGCAACATTTTTACTTGGGAACAGGGGTGGAGAAATGTGATTTCCGTTCCTCAGCCTCTGACTGTAGCCTACAGCTCACTTTCTATATTAGCGTGTTGGGTAGGGTGGGGACTTCAAATGTTCACTTGACCACATATAGTGATATAACAATTGCTGGCGGCTGTGGTTGAACAAACAGATGATCTGCCCACCACCACACCATGCACACGTTACACACACAGAGCCAGGTCTGGCTACTAGGGGGCGCCACCATACACACACACACATATTACACAGCCACTCACACTCATTCCTTTAGAGCAAATACTTTTTAAAAGCATAAATTGGAGCTATATTTATTTACAGTGTCCAAATGTAATAAAGCACGAATAATGGTTATAGGTTATTATGATAAAGGTCAGAGTTGCACTAATCTCATAATCAAATCATATCATCTCATATCTTGATATTTAAGACAAGCCTGATTAGGGTGAACATATAAATAACCTGAGAACCAATGCATCCTGGTCCTCAGGAAGGAGCTGTTTGCCCAGTACAGCCACCTATCAAAGGAGGTAGAGGGTTCAGTGAATGAGACTGGATGGTTCCCAGGCACAGTTCCTACAGCAAGACCAGCAGCTGACTAAGGTATGTACTCTCTCTCATACACACTGGGGAAAGGGGCTATAAGAATCCTGTTAAAGATGGTGATGATGATGATGGTGGTGGCTGATGATGAGGATACATTACTATTAGATACAGTACTTATCTAAACCCCCAGGCTATTCTTGAGAAGCATCCTCTAGGAGGGCAGAGACCCCCTATGGAAATAATACAGCCACCACCAGCTCAGACCACTCAACCATCAGTACAGGTATGTGTGTAGAATGGCATCGCATAGAAGTGAACCCATATGCACACTGCTTAAAACTCATAGAAGTGAACCCATATGCAGACTGCTTAAAACTCATAGAAGTGTAAGCTTGACTGAGTGTGTGATCTCTGCTCTCTGTCCTTCCCTCACTGTTCTCATCCCTGTATTGGACATAGCCCTGTGAGCATCAGCCAGAGGAACCAACCCAGGCCCTTCTCCACCAATCCTCTCCCCTAAACTCCCCCTCTACGACCCTCGACGCCTGGCTAGACGTCACTGGACCTGGCTAGACCTCGCTGGGGACCTGCAGTACAGCCTGATGTGGCTCACCTCCACCCCTACATCCCCCTCGGTTCCTCCGAGTCTACTCTAGGATGTGTTGTGTCAGGGAGGGAAGTACCTACAGTCATTCTTCAGACTCCACCTTGGGAGGAGGGTGTGTAGTCTCTGGGGCTGAACCCCTTCATGCTCATCCACCCAGGGTTGAATCTGAGGAGTGTCCAAAGTCACTTCCAAGTAAAGGAATCAGGCGTGTGGTGTCAGAAATGGTAAACCTTCCTTCTCTGATACCAGGAAGTGACTATGGACACTCTTCAGATTCAGCCATGGGAAGAGGGTGCATGCTATCCGGGATTGAACCCCTTCGAGCTCCTTTTCCTGGCAGCAACTTCGGACAATCCTCCGACTCCACCCTGGGCATGGGCTGTGTGGTGTCATGTGTAAATCCTCTACCCTCCCCCATCCCTGGCAGTACCTACAGACACAGCTCAGACTCTGCCTTGAGAGTGGGCTGTGTGGTGACGGAGACTGGTAATGAATACGACCGCAGGACTCTGGAGCAGCAGCGGCTGGCTGAGGGCATCTTGTCCTGGGCAGCGGGCTTGACTCTGTCCCCTGGAGAGAGATCAGAGAGGGAGTACCTCCACTACCTGGCTGCTCAGTAACCGGTGGAGCAGTACGAAGACTGCTGTAGTCTCATGAGTAAGTCAAATACACCACTGGAGGCTGCTGAGCGGAGGACGGCTCACAATAATGTCTGGAATGGAGTCAATGGAATGGTATCAAACCCAGTGAAACCATATGTTTGATACCACTCCATCTATTCCGTTCAGACATTACCGTCCTCCCCAACTAAAGGGCCACCTGTGAAATCCATATATGCCTACATGTATAAATAATGTATAGGTTATGCAGTCAACTCCTGATTAGTGCACTTCACAGGCACTGTGGTAGTATAGAGCAGTGCTTCTCAAACCTCTCCTCCGGGACTCCCAGGTGTTTCACTATTTTCTTGTAGCTCTGAACTAGTTCCCCTGATTCATTACATAAGGGCTTGATGATTAGCTGACAAGTTGAATCAGGTGTGCTATCTCTGGAATAGATCAAACACGTGGAATGGCTGTAGTTTCCTGGGGAGAGATTTGAGAAAGGCTGGTATAGTGCACACATCCATGACAGTCCCAAGTCACTGGGAGATTCTCGTTTGGGCAAAAGACAGTCCTCCGTCCTCTTTGCTCCGTGACCTGGAAACCAATAAGTGGTCGAGAAGTGTGTCAATTCGTTAATAGGCAAATGAAAGTTCCCTCCCCTCCTCGATAGCCACCTTTCATCAAGGATCCTCATGTGTATCCTACTGCAGAAGAGTTTTTAAATCTGCCACACCCCCTTTGAATCAGCTCCTGTTTTGTCAGAGAAAAACATGCACAGTTTAAAAACAATATGCTACGTATTGTTTTATCTATACAACTTTCTGCACAACTGACTTCATTTGTTTTGAGCACTTTATACATTTATTTTGGGATCCAGCCCTGGAAATGTAATTAGCCTAATGACGCGTGAGTGGAGAATCTCATTTCATCCACGTTCACGCTCCTCGCTGACTCTCCTCCATTAACTTTGACCTTTTCCAAAAGGAGGTGAGAGATGACGGAGGAGAGAGTATGCAGGAGGTGTGAAAGATCGAATTGATAAAAGGCCATTGCATTATACGGTATCAGGAACGGACTACTCCAGCCTAAAGTTGGCCAGGAAATTAACAGTAGTCATCTATTTGATTATAAGCTATTTTATTGAAGTAACCAGAAATGTATTATACACATATATTTTGAAGTAGAATCTCACCATGTCTGTTTTTGTGAGCCGTTTCCTCTACAACATCTCTCTATTTGTGTGCTTAGCACGGACTATTTCGTACTCCTGTTAACCCCCCTCCTCTCTCCCCCAGTGTATCATTGGTCAACAAAGTGGTGGTGGAGAGGCACTTTAAAGCCCTCAGGCACTTCCTGCTGATGG
This sequence comes from Oncorhynchus nerka, assembly GCF_034236695.1. Classification (NCBI taxonomy): domain Eukaryota; kingdom Metazoa; phylum Chordata; class Actinopteri; order Salmoniformes; family Salmonidae; genus Oncorhynchus; species Oncorhynchus nerka. The sequence goes on from NC_088412.1 coordinate 20,883,724, forward strand.
GTAGTTTGCCCAGTCTCTCAGCAACCTGATCTTTGAGGATAAAAGAATGCAGCTGTCATGCCTTTTATTTATCTGTTATTTTACCAGGTCAGTTGCAGCAACGACCTGGGGAATAGTTACAGGGGAGAGGAGGGGGATGAATGAGCCAATTGTAAACTGGGGATTATTAGGTGACCGTGATGGGTTGAGGGCCAGATTGGGAATTTTAGCCAGGACAGCAGGGTTAACAACCTACTCTTACGATAAGTTCCATGGGATCTTTAATGACCTCAGAGAGTCAGGACACCCGTTTAACGTCCCATCCGAAAGACGGCACCCTACACAGGGCAGTGTCCCCAATCACTGCCCTGGGGCATGTTTTCAGACCAGAGGAAAGAGTGCCTCCTACTGGCCCTCCAACACCACTTCCAGCAGCATCTGGTCTCCCATCCAGGACCAACCCTGCTGAGCTTCAGAAGCAAGCCAGCAGTGGTATGCAGGGTGGTAACCTCCTAACTTCACCTTTGCCCTGTGCTTCCTCCCTGAGACCTTCCACCCTCATACCTCCGACACTCAACTGCCTGGAGCTACGCTACAAAGGTCAGAGACCGGAGTGTATGAGAGAGCCAGTGTGTGTGTGTGCAGTAGATTACTGTCATCAAGGCAAAGGGTGGCTACTTTGAAGAATCTCAAATATAAAATATATTTAGATATGTTTAACAATATTTTGGTTACTGCATGATTCCACATGTGTTATTTCATAGTTTTGATGTTATATCTATTATTCTACAATGTAAAAAAAATCCCTGCAACCCTGCAACTTTTGACTGGTAGTGTATGTGTTTAGAAACTAATGATACCATGAATATGTTTATTATGTACATGTGTACAAATCTCTCTCCCTACAACAATTGCAATATGTGGTAGTAATGTATGTTTGTTGCTTCAAATATCCCCTATTAAGGATCGACATGAGTCTATCCACATTTAAAATATAAGTACAATGTACCTCAACAACCTGTTTGACAGCTTCAATGTGCCTCATCGTGCAGTATGATGTCCCCTGTCCACAATGCTGTACACTATCAAAGGTAATGGTTACAACCTTTACAACCCCCTACACGCTGATGCCAAACGTAACGACACTACCCAAAGCTTCAGTGCCACTCCCCTACTTTCCACCCCATTCCTCAAACCCTGTGTATAAATAATACTAAAATACTTAAGGGACTAACATGTCACTTATATTTTTATTAAAGATTGAATGTTAACGTTTCCTAAAGTGTAAAGCCTTATGGGAAGTGAACACACTGTCATATACAACCAAAGGTCATTTACAAAAGAGAAATTCCAGCAAAGCAGAACAATGCACTTGCCACTTTTAGTACATTTTCCAGATGGCTTGTATATGTTTTCCCTGACAGTACATTTGACTTAGAAAGCAGAGAGAACACAAGGGAGTTGCAGCAACATGAAGGGCAGACACTAAGGAGGATTACAGAAGATGGATCCTCTCTAGGGGAAGAATCCTAACGTCCGTTTAAGTCAAATTTTCACTTAGTCTCTCATCGGCATCAATGCATGACAAAGTAAAAAATTGATTTACATACAATTTAGAATTTGACCCTAAAATGACTCCTTCGTGGTTTAATGAGTAAACAATGCAGGAATGCAAAAACCAACTCTGTCTATAGACAGCCATTTAAACAGAATGTCATAAAAGCCCTTGAGGGAAAAGGAGGGAACTGAATTACATTCTGACCACACTGCTCATGTCGCACCTTAAAGTTGGTTGTCCACCGCCATATAAAGTCCAAAGAAGAAGAAGCCTGAAGGAGGAGAGATTACTAGAAACAAACTCGGTTTACCCTTTTATCTGTGGATTCATTGTCAGAGTAGAGGACCTTGTGCATTTCAGGTCAAATAACAACAATGTTTATATCCCTGGACAAATTAGCTAGCAACAACACGCTATCTAGCTAAATTGCCTTAAATGTTTAATGCTTTTCAACCTGTCCAAGTTAATACAGTTGGTTCAGAGTTTGTTTTGATATTTCAACCTGCATGCCCTGATCGAGTCTGGTGTGGGTGGTCAAAATCAACATGCGTGCAAGTGGTCTGGTCGGTATGTATGGCCTTACAATATGACCAGCTAAGAAAAACACCTACTCAGACAAAACTCTGTAAAAGCTGTTTTAAAGTTGCCAATCATCTCGGCATGCAAGCAAACACCTTGGTCAACACTGAATGACCTCGCGGTCAACGCAAAGTCGAGCTTTGACCTATTGTCTTTATTATTCCACATTACAAAAACATCTTACATTCAGAAACCGCACATACATGACGTTTAGTATTGCAGGTTAATCAGGGCTAAGAGAATATACACGCAGGAATGCAATTCTCGATCGAAAATGCAATTGCATCAGTGATTTCCCCTTTGCCATTAGTGTTTTGTTTCGATTTTCAGATTCTATGAAGCCAATAGAATTAAGGGCTCGATTCTATCAGATCTGTGCTAGCCGTCCTCCGAATAGCAGTTGTTTTGACGGTGTCGGAAGTGGAAATGTGTTACAGCTGTCATATCCACAAGCGGCTCCTTGCATTACCTTATCGCAGACACTGCCATGGAATGCAACGAAGTAAACACCCAACTTTATATCTGACAAATCCCATGCAGCCGCGTTACAAGTTATCTAACATGCTATGTGGATGTCGGCCAACATGGGATGACACGCAATCCGATTGGCCTAAAACCCTTTCCTTTTCATTACTTTAGAATGCTGCCAGACAACATCTGAAGTTAGTGCATTCTACTACAGACATCAAGCCTTTGATTAAATAGAAACCTTGGAAGTGCAATATTGTCCTATAGGAATGATGGATGTATATTAAGTGCTGCTGAAAAGTAAGATGTCATGGCCATCCATCTCTACACAATACTTCTACTGCAGCACAGACACAATGGTACCACTAAACTCAAAGTTATGAAATGTAAGTGTTGGACGTCCCGGTTTAAACTGACAGGGTGGCTGAGGATATTCATTCCACCAGTGAAAAGGAGTGAAATAATGTAAATAGTAAACCTAAACATTGTCCCTTTGTATAAGTACCTGTACGTAACTCTTGTGGTCATAAGGGATACACCATATAGACCCAGGGGTTTTTCCTGGTCAAGTGGTCAACAGTTAGTACCAGATTAGAGTCAGAGGTAGCGCTCATGAGAACACTGAAACCCCACGTGAGGAGGTGTTTGTTGGGGGAACCTCAGACCCTCCCCTGGGCCTGGCTAGGCCTCAGACTCCTCCTCATCCGGTGCGCCTCCGTTAGCCGTGTTGCCTGTCTCGTTGTCCAGCAGGAGGAACTTGCCCTCGTTGGTCAGAGGCATGTTCTTCAACAGCTGGACAAGAGCCTCTGGGTCCTTCACACACACACACACACACACACACACACACACACACACACACACACACACACACATTAGTGGGTTAGATTGAGAATGAGTAAATTGAGATTGATTTAAAAACATACCTTCTTTGCCTCCATAATATCCTTCCCCAAGCTTATTGTGTAACATATCTGTGAATGAAGATATGACACAAATTACATTGTGAAACAGATGAACCCATGACAAGTAAAAGACAAGTGAATTCACTGACTGAAGGCTCTGTGCCATAGTGAGTCCAGCACATGAATGTGTTTAAGATGTCTTACCTTCTCCCCCTCTGTGTTGCTCTCAAAGACAAACGCACTGAAGGAGGGCTCTCCCTCCTCGTCGTCCTCGCTCCAGTCTCGCCCCTCCACCACAAAGCCCATCAGCCTGCCGTTCTCCTGGTGGGCCACAAACTGGGTCACCTCCTGTAGCTGGAACTGTGAGGGAGGAAGAGGAGAGAGAGAGCAAGACCAATAGTGATGAATTCATACTGAAACCTTAGTGCTATCACCAGGAGTGAAGCACTAGTGAACAGACAACATTACACTGATAACTACAGTATACTGCTGCGTTTACACAGGCAGCCCAATTCTGATATTTTTTCCACTAATTGTTCTTTTGACCAATCACATCAGATCTTTTTCAGAGCTGATCTGATTGATCAAAAGGCCAGTTAGTGGAAAAAAAAGATCAGAATTGGACTGCCTGTGTAAACGCACCCTACTAAGGTTACATTTTTTAGGCCCTTACACCGATTCTTGTGACTTGTGTCTGGGGGTCAATCAACCTGTGGTAAAGATAACAAAAAAGAGAGCACAATTAATCAACATAGCTGGCAGAAGCACAGTGGCAAGGTAAAAATCTGTAAGCACTTTCATAGGTCTGCTGCTTGACCGGTTACTGTACCTGAGACAGCTGCTCGTGACCATGAGATGGGACTCTGTGGTTCTGAAGATGTTGTGGATGGCTCGAGCCGCCAGCACCTGTCTCATGGCCTCATAGATCACTTCCTGGGTTTGTCCCGAACGCACCGCCATGGAGCCCAGGAACCGCACTGCAAACACCTGCTGCAGCAGGGAGTCTACACACACACACACACACACACACACACACACACACACACACACACACACACACAGACAGGCACACACATCAGGAGACAGAGAGGATCAGGGGATATGTAGTCCATAAAGAGTACAGTACCAATGAAAACTGGAATGGAGACACTCCTACCGTCGCTTTCAGGGGAGCAGTCATCGTCTGTTTCTCCGAAAGGGTTTGTACGCCTGTCAGCGAAGAAACACACACAATTAAACCCAGTTGAGCTATTATTGTACAAATCAGCGTACAAGTCAGTGTACAGGAACTGGTTCTGACACGCCAGCCCTGTGGTGACGATCTTACCTCCCTCCAGCCCTGTTCTGGTCCTGGAACTCCGAGGCAGGCAACATGATGTCAAACTGGATGGGTGTCCCGGGAACTATCAGGTCCTCTGGCTCAGGAGCACTAGAGGTCTTCTGGGACGCACCGCTAGAGGACTGCATCCCACCTGGCTTAGCCCTGCAGAAAGAGGGAGGGAAATTAAGAGAGAGGAAGAGTGAGTGTGAGTGTACTATCAGAATTCCTGAAATAACACATGCATATATTCTTTATTTTCCTCTTGGGGAAATCCAGGAAAAGCAAGGTGTTTCCTCTGCATGATTGAGGCTAACCTGTCTGGGTTGGGCGAGCCCTCCCCTCTCTTCTCAAAGCTGGTGATGGGAGTGACCGCCTGAATGGCTGTCTGGTTCAGTCTGATGGCCACTGCCTAAAGAGGGGAACAGGGTGCAGTTTCTGTCATTACACTGTAATAATGATAAAAGTCCTAACATTATGCTCTGTGACTAACACATGGTGCCACAAGAGGGCATAGTTTGGTTAATTATACTGGGAACATTATTTAGTTTGAGGCAGGTATAGAAGTAGTCTGGGATCAAACCAACCTTATTTACTGTCATCAATAGATTATTATAAGACCTACATAATACATAACAGGCTATGTACACCATATAGGCCTATGAAAAGTATCAATTGGAAGCAGTACTTGACCTTACACTAACCCATCAGTTGTTTGCATCTTGCCAGAGTTGCTTCCTGGTTTGTTTGGAATAAACAAATTACCCACGGGCACTAGGGAGCCATGAGGTCAGAGACGAAGTAACAGAACATACGATGCATTTGTTTATGTGTACAAATGAAGGAAAAGCACACTTCTGAACATGCAGAACCCGCTGGTGCACGCACACATATGCACCCACAAGCATGCATACACACACAGTATAGATAGAGCCTCTTAGTCTTGTTATGTGCATAGAGAATGGGTTTAAGTTCAACTGGGTGGAATCAGCAGCCTCTGATAATCAGATGTAGGATCATCCAGATGTAGGATCTTCATTTGACCCAGTTTGCTACAACAGGAAAATAATCCTGACGCAACAGGAAATGTGGATTATAATTCACGTACATTTTTGTACTGGTTGGTACAGTTTTCTTTAGGGCAAATCAAGTCTGAAATTTCAAAGTGAAAATTGCAAACCTTTTAAAAACTGAAATACATTACAATTTGGCATGTCCTGCTATGCAGTAAAATACAAAGTAACAAAAGCGTGATCAAATTAAGATCTTTCATCTGTAAAACACCATATCCCAGTTTAGAGATATCCCATGGGAGCACAATCATCTCTAAAACAATCAGGAAATCTGCTAAAAACTAGACCAGACCAGAGCATAATCAGCCCCCTGCAAAGTCTCTAGGGCTATAGTGGACTCTGGAAACATCCTGTCCTGTATCAGTCAATCACAGTGCCCTGCTGCTACACATATGGAATGGACTTGGTGTAAATAAAAAATAAATAAAAAACATGTCTGTCTTCGCCTTATCACACCCACAACAAAATATTGATTTATTCATTGTGACTTCTTTCAAGTGCTATGAAATACTACTGATGTACTACTTATCTCACTGTATTGATTAGAGAGAGTATATATATTGTACCTCAGGGTTGTCAGTCAGGTAGATCTGTCGGGAGATATTGTTCAAAGTGCAAATCCACTGGAGATGAGAAACGGAGGAAAGTATTAGACTCACAGCCATTGCTCAACAAACATCAGCGATTTCAAATAGCTCCTCTAATGCAGGTTGTGACAGGCAGACAAGAAGAACTTTCATGGATGAAAACGTAACAATGTATTTTAACACATGGATGAAAGAAACCTATGAAACAAACAGGTACAAAAGATTTGACTGGTATGATACATACTTCTTCATATTCCCTTTTGCTCTCTGCTTGTAAAATCATTGACCTGCAAAATCCCAATAACAAAATTAAAACACAACACTGTTTGTAGGCTCATAAGAAGTCTTCCTCACAAATCTGTGCGTGACCAGTGAGGGTCTTGGTGAGGAGGAAGTGTGAATACTTAGCGTACATACGTTTTACCATTGGGGGAGGTGATCTGAAAACAGTAGCGTCTGTCCTCGCACTCTACGGCCATGACAGAGCTGTTATCCAGGTCTAGCACCATGCCCCCTGCCACTGCCCCTCTCGGCTGGCACATGAGGTTCCCTCCTTGGGTGAAGAAGTAAAGCCGGTCCCAGGCTGTGGTGACTAGGCCCGTCTTACTGTTGTGGAGCAGAAAAGGGTTGTGTTCATTACTGCACACCATAAAAAATAAATAAATAGGTCAAACTTCTGCAACGTAAAACATAAACAATAATTCAGGTAGTCCTTTCCCCCCATTTGCTTCCATTTCGTTCCTAGTGAACACCAGTTCACAGTGTTGGAGCAGCTGCCGTCTCCATGACTCAGCTATTAGAACGAAACATCTCAATCGGAAATCTAAAAGCAATCAGAAAGTGCTGACAGCTCAAATCGCAAAACTTTTTGTAGGACTCAGATCTGTCCATAAAAAAAAAACAGAGAACTAATTATCTTTTGGCATAGCTGCGCTTGACAAGCATTTGAGACAGATGTGTCATTAAATAAAATGTCATTCTGCAGAACCTTTTATTTCGTGCTGCAGACATTTGTCAAAGACTGTATTTGACAGCTCTGACACTTTACTAAATCACAACGTCAGTTCTGCAATTCTACCTCAAGCCAAGTTTTTCTTCTTATATTTAGCTATAATCGTAGCTGACAGCCCACCTTGCCAGAGCTGACAAACAAATTGTATTCACTGAAGCACAAAGAGTGTCAGTGTCACTTTGAGACAACTTGTAATTGTAGTTTGACATATTCATTAATGTTTCCTTTGATACGGAATAAAAACAAGACCTGCAGACAATAGTGACACAATTGTTCAAAATTGAACACATCCAGCTATAGCCTGAAAACGTTAAACAAGGAGAAGACACTGAACACTGACACACCAATTTGAAAAAAAAAGAGCATTGAATGAAGGACTGAGTGAAATGAAATCACCCTTGAATGCAAGATATTGGAAGACTGAATTGAACTTAATCAAGCAGAGCCTTACTTCCTGATGTTGAGGTAGCCTGCCTTCTGTATGAGGGTGCGGTTGACAGGGGCGGGGTCGCGGTCAGGCATGTAGACCGTGTCCTCCATGGAGAGCAGCTCTCTCTGGGTCATACGCATGGCCTCAGCCTCTGAGTCCAACTGAGCCTGGATATTTTGTGTCATGCTGGACACTGACCCCAGGAAGCTGTCCATTTTCTTTGAAACTAGATCTATGCCTTTCTTATAGAAGTTGATCTGAGAGGGACACAAAGAGAGAAGACATTCATTGCTTCTCCAGTTCTGACTTGCTGTAGGACCACAGCAGTGCGTGGTGTCCTGGTTTATTGCGGTAGGAATAAAGAGTGTGTTGATATTGGGTTAACGACTTGCAATGTGGATTTGGGTGTGTGTTGGTACCTGGGCCTGTGTGTAACCAAGCATGGGCTCCAGCATGGCCACTCTCTTGCGGTACTGCAGGGCGTTGAGGGCACAATAGTACTGCATGGAGGCCTGGTGCTGCTTCCTCCTGGAGTAGGCCACCTCCCCCACCAATTCAGATTTCACCTGCACCATAACACAGCAGTTAATCACACACACACACGTCATTTAGCAGACGCTCTTATCCGGTGCGACTTACAGGAGCGATTAGGGTTAAGTGCCTTGCTTAAGGGCACAGACAGATTGTGACCTTTCGGTTTCTGGCCCAACACTCTTAACCTCTAGGCTACCTGTCCGCCCACATATACCCAGCTAATCAGCAACATGACCTCTCAACTAACATATGTCATGACCTCTCAACTATTATGAGGCAATGTTATCTATTGTACCAGTTTAACAGGTACTACCAGTGTGGTGTTGTACTGTTAAGAGGTTTGGCTAGTACACGTCTCATACAGTCCCCATCACTACCTTCTCATTCTCCTTCTTCTTGGGCAGTCTGCTGTACTTGACCATGGCAGCCTCATGCTCTGTGAGGGGGAAGGAGTGGATATGAGCTAAGACGATCAGCTACTGTGTTATACCAACTCCAAAACCATATTTGAGAAGAATTTGAGAAGCCCATACATACCATCACAGGCGATACCAAATATTTCTCTCAATGTGCTTATCTCTGAAAAGTCCAATACAGATTCAGTGTCAAAATCACAAAACCAGAATCAATCACATACAGATTATATTCAAAATGAGTGAAAGCAACTGGCTGATGAGCAAGTGTTTGTGTATACCTGTAAGATCCTTCTCTCTGAACTGGATCATGGGAAAGATCATCCTGTCAGCCATCTGAGTGGCCAGCTCTGAGTGTAGTGTATTCAGCTGGGGAGGAGAGAGAACTAAATTACCCAGAGGCACCCTGAAAACAGCAGGGGTTGATGGATTGTGGTTCAAAAGCAGTTAATTCAAATTATTGCTCATCACACAGCCAAATCCCTATTGAGTAATTGAGAACCAGTCAAAACACATTTTCTTGGTCTGAAGAGGAATTTCATCCTGTAATTTCTTACCAATATAAAGCATATACCCTATCCTCAACTTGGACTGGTTCATTTCACTATCAAGTCATATTCAAAGAAGTCAAATTCAGATAAGTGCTAAACCATCTACCAAGTAAACACACAGTGGTGTACAACACCTGCAGTAGTGTGAACCTACAGTCAGAGCAGGGTTAGGTGTAATCTGCAGGAAGATGGATGCATTCTTTAGGCCTGTGTAGTTAGGCCAGAAGGGCAAACAATGACTGCTCTAATGCCTCTCCAGCACAGGCTAGCCAGCCAGGCCCACAGACCCCCTATGCCTCAATCCATCTGTCTAAAAAAACAGTTTTTTACATTTCAGCAGACACTCTTATCCAGAGCGATTTACATGAGCAATTAGGGTTAAGTGACTTGTGCAAGGGCACACTGACAGTTTTTTTCACATAGTCGGCTCAGGCATTCGACTTTTCAGTTACTGGCCCAACGCTCTTAACCACTAGACTACACCGCCACCTCCAGGAAAGCCAGAGTGATTCTCTACCTGGCTGTACCTCTACTGGTCTCTCTACCTCATCCTGGAGGCCATAGCCTCTACAGAGAGCTGCTCTAATGTTGAAACGTGTCAGTTGTAATGACAAGGGAAAGCCTATAATTCAACTTCCAATGCATACAATTGTGACAGGGTGTTTGGGGAATATTTTTACCACCTCCATATATTCCATGACTGTTGCACACATCCACACACTGTCGTTGACACTCACTCTTCTCAGACCAGAAACTCCTATATGCACACAAACACTCCCTGTGTAAACAGCATTCTCACAAACACGCACAGATGCACTAGCCTCACCTCCCCCACAGTTTTTGCAAATTGCTGCAGTGTGCTGATCACCTCCTCGTCACCTTTACCAAGGGCAAAATTCTGAAGAAAACAATATGTGACTTAAAAATGTCATAAAACACTGAATTTAGCACATTCCAAATAAACATTGAGGCTATGATGTTAGAAATACTAAATTCCCATCAAACTGCTGGCATGCTGCTCTCTCCTGTAAAGGGACAATATGCTAACAAACCCAATGGTAGAAGTCTTAGTTAATAGATCCCCATTAGCTGTTGCTATTTCAGCAGCTGCTCTACCTGGGGTCCAACACAAAATGTTAAAAAATGACATAATACAGAACATTAATAGACAAGAACTCAAAGGACAGAACTACATACATTTAAAGACTTTCTGAAATAATGCTAGTTAACAGATATATCGCAATACACTGCAGTTATGTACATGATCGTTGTCCAATATTCTCAATGAGACATACTTGCTTCTCATACTCCAGTAGCTGTCTGGACAGCTGTTCTGTAGCCAATCCCATCTCACTCTGGAGAACACAGGAAGTGATGTCATTAGCAGTTTATCCTCTGGATGAACCGTCTTACACGAAATCAACTCTCAGAAACTGCACACATGCAAACTAAGCTATTGTATCCTCACATAAAGAATCAATGACTTCAAATTGGATTGGACTAGGCTTGGGCGGTATACCATATAAACCGTATGCTGGGGTACTTGGAAATAGCCATGGGATGGTTTTTCCAATACCGTCAATACCGTAGAAACCATTTATTTGAGGTTTTTCAAAAAATGGTCATATTTGTAGGTATTTTTTCAAGTAAATACCTGCAGTCAACTTGTGCAATGTGTTAGGAGATAAAGCAGATCACATTCTTATTTCACCGGTGACATTATGAAGCTTACTTTCTTCCTCAGCACAGTTGAGCCAGTCACACTTTGTTTGTAAGTAGCACAACAGGAGAAAGTGGGAGCGGGTGAGTTCAGCTGTGTATTGATTGACAGGGGTCACGTTTTATTGGAAGTCTGTGTTTTTTTCTTCAATAGAGTGATCAGGGATGTGCAAATATAGTTTTCCTTCAAAGAAAATACATTAGTTCAACACATTCGACAGACAAATATTTTTCATCAGATGACAACGCTATTTGGCTGGCAGCCACACAAGTAAATGCGCTTCCAATGAAAAAGCAAGGTATTTTTTGCAAAAACAATGCATGGTCATCATATTTCTAATGTTTAGGCCCATCATAGAAATAATGAAGTCAGCTACATTTCGTAATGTTTTGCCTAATGCTAATCTTGCATTTTAACTGAGAAAAATAGGCTGGCTACACCAAGAAAAGTACTGTGGAAAAGAAGCTACACATCAGTTGGAGCGCTGTCTGTTGGTATAATGCCTGTTCGTGAATTCTCATACGAGTTAAGAAGTGCAACTGAAGCACAAAATTAGTCTGATGCCAAGCAGAAATTACAATAAGAAGCATTTTAGATATGAGATTACAAAATGCAGGAAGATATTTCTTAACCGTTGTATTATTGTTTTCTGCTTGTAAAACTCAGAATTATGCATTAACATGGCCGCTAGTTTAACTTGCTATCTAAGTAAGTGGCTGAAATAATAAGGTGACGGGCATCATATGGTGTTTGAGAAGTCAAAGCCCTTTGGATGAGTTCTGTACAGCTGCCACTGCTATCTTGAATCTTGAATTCTTTGTTTTGTTCTGCTCTCACCTGTCTTCTCCTCCCCATCTTCTCTGAGCAGAGCAGGCAGGCCCGTTGCCCTATCGACTCCAGACTCCACAGAGACACAGTGTGAACACACGCTGCTCCAGAGCTAGTACTGAATGAGTCAAAACTTTGTTCATTTGCACAATGTCTCTCGTTCACATTCACTTGAAAATGTACAAACTCACCTAAAATGACATTCGGTAGCTCCTACCAATATATGTATAGCTTTATGAGCTGGATTGCCCATCTTCGCAATTTGATTAATTTCATTTGGGATCATTAGCATATATTAGTGAGCAGCCTCCATGGAAATGATCTATTACTTGTGCTAATTTTGTTATCATTCTGGTAATAAACGCCCAATGCACTATTTTGGCTCCCCCTTGTGTACTAAGCCTGTAATACTGTAAATTCCAGGGTGAGAGAAGGATGGTATGACAATATGAAAATGTGGATACCGCCCAACCCTAGATTGCATGTGTGTGCATGCGTGTGTGTTACCTGGGCTCCATACACCCTCTGCATGGACTGAAGCAGCTGGTTGGTGTAGTCTGTGAGAGTCCCTGCATCTTCCTCAAACACACTGAGCAAGGAGCGAGTCTGTAGAGAAGAGAAGGACACACAGAAACCTATGACAAATGGCAGACAGACAGGCAGGCAATGGAATAAACAGACAGGCAGGCAGAAGGGAAGCAGCCAGACAGCCAGCCAGACAGACAGCCAGCCAGACAGATAGAAAAATGCTGACATAGACCAAATGAGGGATAAGCTTGTAAGACCTTCAGCCTGTAATTGTCTGGATACTGGCGCAGTGTGGTAAGCTGGTATGGGTGCGGCAAAGAGGCACACACCTTTATTTAATGATTTATACTGCTGAAGTCGGACGGTTACATAGACTTAGGTAGGAGTCATTAAAACTTGTTTTTCAACCACTCCACAAACATCTTGCTAACAAACTATAGTTTTGGCAAGTCCGTTAGGACATCTCCCTTGTGAATGACACAAGTCATTTTTCCATCAATTGTTACAGACAGATTATTTAACTTATAATTCACTGTATCACAATTCTAGTGGGTCAGAAGTTTCCATACACTAAGTTGACTGTGCCTTTAAACAGCTTGGAAAAATCCAGAAAATTATGTCATGGCTTTAGAAGCTTCTGATAGGCTAATTGACATCATTTGAGTCAATTGGAGGTGTACCTGTGGATGTATTTCAAGGCCTACCTACCTGCCTCATGGGAAAATCTAAAGAAATCAGTCAAGACCTCAGAAAAAAATGAGAGACCTCCACAAGTCTGGTTCATCCTTGGGAGCAATTTCCAAACGCCTGAAGGTACCACGTTCATCTATACAAACAATAGTACGCAAGTCTAAACACCATGGGACCACGCAGCCGTCATCCCGCTCAGGAAGGAGATGAGTTCGGTCTCCTTCTCTAGAGAAGAACGTACTTTGGTGCGAAAAGTGCAAATCAAGCCCAGAACAACAGCAAAGGACCTTGTGAAGATGCTGGAGGAAACAGGTACAAAAGTATCTATATCCACAGTAAAACGAGTCCTATATCGACATAACCTAAAAGGCCCTTCAGCAAGGAAAAAGCCACGGCTCCAAAACCGCCATAAAAAAGCCAGACTATGGTTTGCAACTGCACATGGGAACAAAGATCACACTTTTTGGAGAAATGTCCTCTGGTCTGATGAAACAAAAATACAACTGATTAGCCATAATGACCATCGTTATGTTTGGAGGAAAAAGGGGAGGCTTGCAAGCCGAAGAACACTATCCCAAACGTGAAGCACAGGGGTGGCAGCATCATGTTGTGGGGGTGCCTTGCTGCAGGAGGGACTGATGCACTTCACAAAATAGATGGCATCATGAGGCAGGAAAATGATGTGGATATATTGAAGCAACATCTCAAGACATCAGTCAGGAAGTTAAAGCTTGGTCGCAAATGGGTCTCCCAAATGAACAATGACCCCAAGCATACTTCCAAAGTTGTGGCAAAATGGTTTAAGTATAACAAAGTCAAGGTATTGGAGTGGCCATCACAAAGCCCTGACCTCAATCGTACAGAAAAGTTGTGGGCAGAACTGAAAAGGCGTGTGCAAGCAAGGAGGCCTACAAACCTGACTCAGTTTCACCAGCTCTGTCAGGAGGAATGGGCCAAAAATGCACCCAACTTATTGTGGAAGGCTACCAGAAACGTTTGACCCAAGTTAAACAATTTAAAGGCAATGCTACCAAATACTAATTGAGTGTATGTAAACTTCTGACCCACTGGGAATGTGATGAAATAAATCAAATATGAAATAAATAATTATTTCTAATATTATTCTGACATTTCACATTCTTAAAATAAAGTGGTGATCCTAACTGACCTAAAACAGGGAATTTTTACTAGGATTAAATGTCAGGAATTGTGAAAAACTGAGTTTAAATGTATTTGGCTAGGTGTATGTAAACTTCTGACTTCAACTGTATTTACATACCATTTGTAGGCCTAGCCCCTTTATTCATAAATATGCTGATTTGAAATGTGACTTTCTCATCCCTAACTCACTCAAATTGATTCCATGATTTGAATAGGAAGAACTATTCTGAAATATGCAGAGCAAGACACAAGCCGCAGGCATACAGTACCAGTCAAACAAATCTAAATATATTTTATACTGTATTTCAGATTCTTCAAAGTAGCCACCCTTTGCCTTGATTTTCTACATTGTAGAATAATAGTGAAGACATCAAAACTATGAAATAACACACATGGAATCATTTAGTAACCAAAAAAGTGTTAAAAAAATCTAAATATATTTTATATTTCAGATTCTTCAAAGTAGCCACCCTTTTCCTTGATGACAGCTTTGCACTCTCTTGGCATTCTCTCAACCAGCTTTATGAGGTAGTCATCTGGAATGCATTTCAATGAACAGGTGTGCCTTGTTAAAACGTTAATTTGTGGAATTTCTTTCCTTAATGCGTTTGAGCCAATCAGTTGTGTTGTGACAAGGTTTTTATTTAACCGTTATTTAAGGTAGGGGTGGTATACAGAAGATAGCCGTATTTGGTAAAAGACCAAGTCCATATTATGGCAAGAACCGCTAAAATAAGCAAAGAGAAACAACAGTCCATCATTACTTTAAGACATGAAGGTCAGTCAATCCGGAAAATGTCAAGACCTTTGAAAGAATCTTCAAGTGCAGTCGCAAAAACCATCAAGGGCTATGATGAGGACCACCACAGGAAAGGAAGACCCAGAGTTACCTCTGCTGCAGAGGATAAGTTCATTACAGTTAACTGGCTCTCATGAGGACCACCACAGGAAAGGAAGACCCAGAGTTACCTCTGCTTCAGAGGATAAGTTCATTACAGTTAACTGCACCTCAGATTGTAGCTCAAATAAATACTTCAGAGTTCAAGTAACAGACCCATCTCAAAGTCAACTGTTTAGAGGAGGTTGCGTGAATCAGGCCTTCAAAGTCAATTTCTGCAAAGAAACCACTACTAAAGGACACCAATAATAATAAGAAACTTGCTTGGGCCAAGAAACATGAGCAATGCACAATTCAAGGCACGCTTAACCAGCATGGCTTCCACAGCATTCTGCAGCGATACGCCATCCCATCTGGTTTGGCTTAGTGGGACTATCATTTGTTTTTCAACAGGACAATGACCCAACACACCTCCACCAAGAAGGAGAGTGATGAAATGCTGCATCAGATGACTTGGCCTCCACAATCACCATACCTCAACCCAATTGTTTGGGATGAGATAGTTTGGGATGAGTTGGACCGCAGAGTGAAGGAAAAGTTGCCAACAAGTGTTAAACATATGTGGGAACTCCTTCAAGGATGTTGGAAAAACATTCCAGGTGAAGATGGTTGAGAGAATGCCAAGAGTGTCATCAAAGCAGACAGTGGCTACTTTAAAATACTCAAATCTCAAATATATTTTGACCTGCTTTACTATTTCTGGGTTACTACATGAGTCCATGTGTTATGTCATAGTTTCGATGTCTTCACTATTATTCTACAATGCAGAAAATAGTACAAATAAAGAAAAACCTTTGAATGAGTAGGTGTCCAAACTTTTGACTAGTACTGTATGTTGAACTTAAACTCAAAGGACCCAGTCGTAAGCTACATGCATATTTAAGATACAACATCATTTAAGTGCATGTAATATGCTTGATTTTTCTGACACAGCCCATTATAGCATAAGTGCCAGTGAAGCCTAGCCTAAAGAAATGTAGCCTAAATTTGGTTGTATCTGCAAGTGGAAAATATCAAGAAGACTCTTTGCCTAACTGTTATTAAGTAGTATTAGAATACGTGTAATTAAGACAGTGTTATAACGTTTGATTAAGAGTTTGATTAGTAACAGTCGGCTACAAATATTAACTGAATTACATTCCCACACCACCAAAGCTATTGGGGACAATTAGGTTTAGTCAGTGCCTGAAATCATGACTGAAATATACTTCAGATTGCAGTCCCATAGCTGGGAAGTTTAGGCCATTGACCAATGGATTCCCATACTCAGAAACCCCTACAACAGCCCGTAAAATAGGCCGAGGCCCCAACTCCGGTGCTTTTTAAAAACAACATATATGAACACTTCCGTCAAACAAATCATCCATGTAATTCGCAAAACATAATGGTCTACACTACAGAAGACTGTGACTGTCACAATAAACAACCAGTCGTTGTTCTGATGCACACTGTTTTATCAACTGCCAACTACAGGCCGGGCGATGCGCAACTCATCACGTCACTGCTCACACCAGAAAGGGAAAGGCATTCTCGAATCTCGAGCAATATGCAAATTATACGCGACATTTGTTTCTGATATGAATTAGGTACGATTTGTGACACATTGTATCAACTTTGTATCGGATACATAGCCAATGCGCGAGTGTGCAACTGCGGAATAGTGTACATTTCCAAAACAATGAGCCAATTCAAAGCTGTCATCGTCGAGTTGAGTAAATAGCCTACAACAGTGGAGCTGGTTTAGCCAATTTCACATCTCCTACAAGACCTTTCCTCTCAATAACGGCACATAACATAAACATAGTATCGACCCACCTGAGGACTGTCCTGCAAAGCCTCTTCCAAAAGCAACGTATGGACGGCTGGCATCTTGTTCACAGCGAAGAGAACGGACTTGAATTATTTAGCGCGTGGACTCTCTTTCCCAGAGAGCTTTGTCTGCGGATGTGGGTGACACGTGTCATTTGTAGGCGTTCCTTGGCCAGCCAGTCTTAGAGCAGCCAGTGACCAGTCGTGCAAGGGTTCTGCCCTGACCACTGACATAATTTAGAATCAGACACGCTTACTTGAGGCCACCCGCAATACAAGTTACAAGAATATGCTTGTTCTGAAAACGAGCTGTCTTTGAATGTTGAACTCCTGTTGTATTAGCTGTTGTAGGCTTTCTCTGTAGCCTGTAGGCTCACTGTCAATGGGATGAGAAACAAGACAACAGTGTCCCCCACTGGATGCATGGGTAATTACATTTACTGTAATCTATTAGTGCCAATCAAATCATAAAACGTACCTGAATATGACCTCATTTTGAGGGACTATTCAGTTTAAAGGGAACGTTAGGGGATTCAGTTGTATGCAACTATATCCCAACACTTGCGTTGAACTCTGTTCAGTGGCTTATGAAATGAACACCAAAAACAACAAAAAAAGGACATTGAGCGATGAGTCATTCGAAAACATGTTGAGATGAAAAGAGGTCATGGCTCCTGAAATTGAAAACCTGTAAAGTAATCTAGCTCTGTAATCATCCTTGTAGTCTATTTATAATATTTCACAAAGGTGAGGATTGACACGAGCTGTTCAAATCAAGTCAAATCAAATTGTATTTGTGACATTTGCAGAATACAACAGGTATTCGGTATACAGTGAAATGCTTACTTACAAGCCCTTAACCAACAATGCAGTTTCAAGAAAAACAAGTGTTAAGAAAGTATTTACTAAAATAAACTGAAGCAAAAAAATGAATAAATAAAAAATAACAAAATTGAAAAATAAAAAATAATTAAAGAGCAACAATAAAAGTCAATGTGCGGGGGCACAGGTTAGTCAAGGTAATTAAGGGTAATATGTACATGTAGGTAAAGGCAAAGTAACCTTGCACACATAATAAACAGAGAGTAGCAGCAGCGTAAAAATGGGTGTGGTGGTGGGGGGGGTCAATGCAAACAGTCCGGGTAGCCATTTTATTAGCTGTTCAGGAGTCTTGTGGCTTGGAGTAGAGGCTGTTAAGAAACCTTTTGGACCTAGACTTGGTGCTCCGGTACCGCTTGCTGGAGAACAGTCTATGACTAGGGTGGCTGGAGTCTTTGGTAATTTTAGGGCCATCCTCTGACACCAACTGGTATAGAGGTCCTGGATGGCAGGAAGCTTGGCCCCAGTGATGTACTGGGGGGATGCAACCAGTCAGGATGCTCTTGATGGTGCAGCTGTAGAACTTTTTGAGGATCTGAGGACCCATGCCAAATCTTTTCAGTCTCCTGAGGGGGAATAGGCGCTGTCGTGCCCTCTTCACGACTGTCATGGTGTGTTTGAACCATGATAGTTTGTTCATTGATGATGTGGACATAATGGGTTTATCTTCACTCACAGTCAATGCATATTCAGATTAATTCTCATGATCTCATGACTGCAGCTCCTGTGTGTGTGTGTGTGTGTGTGTGTGTGTGTGTGTGTGTGTGTGTGTGTGTGTGTGTGTGTGTATGCATGTCTGTGCACCCAGAGTTAATGAAAGTTCTACCCTCAGGGTTTGGAGAGGACAGAGGACATCTGTATTTATTAAGGAATAGGACTGCATAGCTCCAACTCATTTTAAGCAAGGAATCAAGATATTACAAAATAATGTATCATCAACACCTGAAACATTATGTGACCCGAAAAATAGAACATTGTTGCTACGGGAAACCATAAGAACCATTATCTTAAGGGGGATGAGTAGTTTACACAGGTTATTTTGGTTTACTGTGCCTACAAACTACTGCCAATGCACACACGTGTTATTGTGAAAACTGGATGCATTTACCTGTAAGGAAAGGCTATCTGATAGTGGTAGTTTTTTGTATAGTGTTTATTTGACCATAGGGAAAGAAGCTATTGCGTAAATACTGCAATGCGGGTTCCATGGAATTTGAGCCCTGAGAGTAATCTAGTAGGCTAGTAGTACACAGCAAGTTATTCAAGCTCAGGTCTTGTTACCAAAATGGCTTGTGAAACATAATAAAACATTCAGAGAAGGAAAGGCTAGTGGAGCTGTTGTGCTTTATAAGAGGATCACACAACGCTGAACTTAGTTTGACCCCAGTTGAAGGTTTTGAAGAAAATATTATTTGTGAGATATGTCAGGCTTCTCAAAGGCTTTCGGGCTTTGAGTGTCAATGGAGTATGCTTTTCAGCTGTATATTTTAACATGCATGTTACCATATCAAGAATTTGGAAAGTCACACATACAAGCTGGAACATTGATAATGTCCCCTTTTTAAATAAATCATTTGTTCCTTACCAAACTGGGAGCTCCATTGGCCTGCTTGCTCCACACCCTCCTCCCCATTCCTCCGTTTCCTGGGCAACCCTGTCAGGGTGGAGAAAAAGAGAAAATCATATGAGGGCAGAGCATCTCTCTCTCTCTCTGTCTTTCTCTTTCTCCCCCTCCCTCTGTGTATATAACAGCATCTCCATGCTTTCACACACCACTCAGTTCAGTTCTGCAGAGGGGATGGACACAGAGCGCAGGAGCCTACCACCAAATAGGAAATCAGTGTGACTGAGAGACATAAAACAACTCCTTCTTTCATCCCTCTTTCATCTGTTTCCATCTCCACATGGCTGTTGCTCTTTTCTCCTCTTTGAGCTCCTCTCGTTTTCTTGGACGATAGCTGCATCCATGCAGAATGGGTTGTGGCAATTCCTCAGCCGCCAGCACGTCTGGAGGGGGTGAGTGTTCTTGTTCCAGAACATACACTGTGTGTGTGTGTGTGTGTGTGTGTGTGTGTGTGTGTGTGTGTGTGTGTGTGTGTCATTTACAGTTTCACTTATATTTATGCCGTCTCTTTCTGATTGGGATGTGGATGAAAGAAAGACAGGATTTTGTCATCTCAGCAGCTAGTCCTCCTCTGTTTCTTCAGATGATTGATGCTGGTTGTCCTCTGCTCCTTTTGAAATGCTCACTCTTTATCCTGGTTTCATTCATCAAAAGCCCAAAAAGGACACCTTTTACTGTTCAAATGCCTTAAGGTCTTACTCGTGAATGTTCCTGATTAATACACTACCATTCATTGCCATGAGCAAAGAGCAATGACTGAATGACTGAATAAAATGCCTGTTGTATTTCTGAGATTGGAGATTTGTATAGGTTGCTGCTGCGGTCATACAATGATGGTAATAGAATCAGAGTACCTGTGGGGAAAATAATGTGAACTTGACGTGAGAATTATGATTATGTATGTTATACAATGGAAATATGTGGGAGATTCTCTGTGAAGGATCTTTAAGCCAGCTCAGGGACAAGGATGTGAAGACATGTGACAATGTCATTAAGAGAGCTAAGGTAACTGAGCTAAACGACTACCGCTCCGTAGCACTCACTTCCGTCATCATGAAGTGCTTTGAGAGACTAGTCAAAGACCATATCACCTCCACCCTACCTGACACCCTAGACCCACTCCAATTTGCTTACCGCCCAAATAGGTCCACAGACGACACAATCGCAAGCACACTGCACACTGCCCTAACCCATCTGGACAAGAGGAATACCTATGTGAGAATGCTGTTCATCGACTACAGCTCAGCTTTTAACACCATAGTACCCTCCAAACTCGTCATCAAGCTCGAGACCCTGGGTCTTGACCCCGTCCTGTGCAACTGGGTACTGGACTTCCTGATGGGCCGCCCCCAGGTGGTGAGGGTAGGTAACAACATCTCCACCCCGCTGATCCTCAACACTGGTACCCCACAAGGGTGCGTTCTGAGCCCCCTCCTGTACTCCCTGTTCACCCACGACTGCGTGGCCATGCACGCCTCCAACTCAATCATCAAGTTTGCGGACGACACTACAGTGGTAGGCTTGATTCCCAAAAACGACGAGACGGCCTACAGGAAGGAGGTGAGGGCCCTCGGAGTGTTGTGTCAGGAAAATAATACGTTTTAAGTTCCTCGGCGTACACATCACGGACAAACTGAATTGGTCCACCCACACAGACAGCTTTGTGAAGAGGGCACAGCAGCGCCTCTTCAACCTCAGGAGGCTGAAGAAATTTGGCTTGTCATCAAAAGCACTCACAAACCTCTACGGATACACAATCGAGAGCATCCTGTCGGGCTGTATCACCGCCTGGTACGGCAACTGCTCCGCCCACAACCGTAAGGCTCTCCAGAGGGTAGTGAGGTCTGCACAACGCATCACCGGGGGCAAACTACCTGTCCTCCAGGACACCTACACCACCCGATGTCACAGGTAGGCCAAAAAGACCATCAAGGACAACAACCACCCGAGCCACTGCCTGTTCACCCTGCTATCATCCAGAAGGCGTGGTCAGTACAGGTGCATCAAAGCAGGGACCGAGAGACTGAAAAACAGCTTCTATCTCAAGGCCATCAGACTGTTAAACAGCCACCACTAACATTGAGTGGCTGCTGCCAACACACTGACTCAACTCCAGCCACTTTAATAATGGAAATTGATGTAAAAATGTATCACTAGCCACTTTAAACAATGCCATTTAATATAATGTTTACATACCCTACATTACTCATTTCATATGTATATACTGTACTCTATATCATCTACTGCATCTTTATGTAATACATGTATCACTAGCCACTTTAAACTATGCCACTTTGTTTACATACATATGAGATGAGTAATGTAGGGTATATACTGTACTCAATACCATCTACTGCATCTTGCCTATGCCGTTCTGTACCATCACTCATTCATATATCGTTATGTACATATTCTTTATCCCTTTACACTTGTATGTATAAGGTAGTAGTTTTGGAATTGTTAGGTTAGATTACTCGTTGGTTATTACCGCATTGTCGGAACTAGAAGCACAAGCATTTCGCTACATTCGCATTAACATCTGCTAACCATGTGTATGTGACAAATACAATTTGATTTGATTTTCATTATTCAAAACAAAGGTCTAGGGTATTTTTTATAGCCTATTGGCAACCTAAATTTGGCCAATGCTAAAATGACCCTACACCCATCCACTCATAACAGTATCGGAATCATTAGTACTGTAGACTAAGTGTGATCATATCAGCAGTGTTGCACAACACAGCTATGAGGTCAAATTACCAGTTGTATTCTATATGTGAGTCTGGTTAAATTCTCCTAACAACCTGTTGTCTAATGTTTTATCTTTATAATAATCAGGTAAGGGAAGTGTCGATTCCCAGTCCATCTTTGTTCCACACCCATGTGTTTGTCCAGCTAAATAGGACTGTGACTTCCTAAATGTACTGGATATTGTGCTTCTCATCCCTCCTCTTGTGAAACCAGATCTGAGTCCCCTTAATAATGAATACGATTTTCTTCTCCACTTGCATTGTTACTGTATAATGGCTTTGGTCTCGTCTTCTATAGATGAGGATAAATGGTGGTGTTTGTTGTGAATTGGGAGATGCACATTTCATATTTAAATATGAATAACATAAGTTTTAGTAGATGGACAACATTTTAGAATAGCATTGGGGACCCGACGGGACCATACTTGCAAACATGAGAAAAAGTTTAAGCATCAGCCAATTAAAATTGTTGACGTAGTTGAGGCTACATTTGAGCTGTTCCTATTACATGACATGGCACATTTTGCCCTAAGCTAACCTCACCAGGTGGCCATGATTATATACGGTTCAAATTCCGAACAGTTAACATGTAGCCTTTGATCACAATCAACTATGTGGACAATTTTAATTAGCTGACACTTAAACGTAAACTAAAAAAACAACTTTTTTGTAAAGTTGATAAGTATCACCTCCATAGGTGTACACTCTTTGTCAATGTCATGTTGTGTGGTAACAGAGGAGATGGAGGATGGGGGACGTGGTTTCATTACCTGGTTTTTAAAAGTTCAATAATGTTCCTTTTGATACAAGGACAGATTCTTGAGACACAGCAGTGAATACAGAACATTCAATTACTTGCACAATAAAATAGAAACCATTGTGTTTCTAAGAATTTAGATGCAGATGAGGAAAGGGAATGAAGACAATTTAAATGGATAATTTCTAGGAATTTAGTAGCAGATGAAGAAAGTGATTGAAGACAATTTGAATGGACTGGAATGGAACACATGTATATGATGTAATATAAATTCATACGGTGTAGCATACAGTATGCTCGATGATGTATGATCATAGCTAGATGACGCAAACGACCTGACATAAACGACCTGACACGTCCACTGTAATCTCCGTCCACCGTAAACTACGTCCCCCGTAAACTACGTCCCCCGTAAACTACGTCCACATTGAACTCCGTCCACCGTGATCTCCGGTGATCTCCGTCCACCGTGATCTCCGTCCACCGTGAACTCCGTCCACCGTGAACTCCGTCCCCGTGAACTACGTCCACCGTAAACTACGTCCCCCGTAAACTACGTCCACTGTCGTCTCCATCCACAACACTCCCTATCCCTCCTCTCCCTCTGCCAGAACCAGTCCAACACTCCCTATCCCTCCTCTCTCTTTGTCAGAACCAGTCCAACCCTCCCTATCCCTCTATCAGAGCCAGTCCAACCCTCCCTATCCCTCTATCAGTGCCAGTCCAACCCTCCCTATCCCTCCTCTCTCTTTGTCAGAACCAGTCCAACCCTCCCTATCCCTCTATCAGAGCCTGTCCAACCCTCCCTATCCCTCTATCAGTGCCAGTCCAACCCTCCCTATCCCTCTATCAGTGCCAGTCCAACCCTCCCTATCCGCCTATCAGAGCCAGTCCAACCCTCCCTATCCCTGTCAGGGCCAGTCCAACCCTCCCTATCCCTCCTCTCTCTCTGTCAGAACCAGACTAACCCTCCCTATCCCTGTCAGAGCCAGTCCAACCCTCCCTATCCCTGTCAGGGCCAGTCCAACCCTCCCTATCCCTGTCAGGGCCAGTCCAACCCTCCCTATCCCTGTCAGGGCCAGTCCAACCCTCCCTATCCCTCCTCTCGCTCTGTCAGGGCCAGTCTAACCCTCCCTATCCCTGTCAGGGCCAGTCCAACCCTCCCTATCCCTCCTCTCGCTCTGCCAGAACCAGTCCAACCCTCCCTATCCCTCCTCTCTCTTTGTCAGAACCAGTCCAACCCTCCCTATCCCTCTATCAGTGCCAGTCCAACCCTCCCTATCCCCCTATCAGAGCCAGTCCAACCCTCCCTATCCCTGTCAGGGCCAGTCCAACCCTCCCTATCCCTCTATCAGAGCCAGTCCAACCCTCCCTATCCCCCTATCAGAGCCAGTCCAACCCTCCCTATCCCTGTCAGGGCCAATCCAACCCTCCCTATCCTTCCTCTCTCTCTGTCAGAACCAGTCCAACCCTCCCTATCCCTCTATCAGAGCCTGTCCAACCCTCCCTATCCCTCTATCAGTGCCAGTCCAACCCTCCCTATCCCTCTATCAGTGCCAGTCCAACCCTCCCTATCCCCCTATCAGAGCCAGTCCAACCCTCCCTATCCCCCTATCAGAGCCAGTCCAACCCTCCCTATCCCTGTCAGGGCCAGTCCAACACTCCCTATCCCTCCTCTCTCTCTGTCAGAACCAGACTAACCCTCCCTATCCCTGTCAGAGCCAGTCCAACCCTCCCTATCCCTCTATCAGAGCCTGTCCAACCCTCCCTATCCCTCTATCAGTGCCAGTCCAACCCTCCCTATCCCTCTATCAGTGCCAGTCCAACCCTCCCTATCCCTCTATCAGTGCCAGTCCAACCCTCCATATCCCCCTATCAGAGCCAGTCCAACCCTCCCTATCCCTGTCAGGGTCAGTCCAACACTCCCTATCCCTCATCTCTCTCTGTCAGAACCAGACTAACCCTCCCTATCCCTGTCAGAGCCAGTCCAACCCTCCCTATCCCTCCTCTCGCTCTGTCAGGGCCAGTCCAACCCTCCCTATCCCTGTCAGGGCCAGTCCAACCCTCCCTATCCCTCCTCTCCCTCTGCCAGAACCAGTCCAACCCTCCCTATCCCTCCTCTCTCTTTGTCAGAACCAGTCCAACACTCCCTATCCCTCTATCAGAGCCAGTCCAACCCTCCCTATCCCTGTCAGGGCCAGTCCAACCCTCCCTATCCCTCTTTCAGTGCCAGTCCAACCCTCCCTATCCCCCTATCAGAGCCAGTCCAACCCCTCCCTCTATCCCTGTCAGGGCCAGTCCAACCTCCCTATCCTTCCTCTCTCTGTCAGAACCAGTCCAACCTCCCTATCCCTCTATCAGAGCCTGTCCAACCCTCCCTATCCCCCCTATCAGTGCCAGTCCAACCCTCCCTATCCCCCTATCAGAGCCAGTCCAACCCTCCCTATCCCTGTCAGGGCCAGTCCAACACTCCCCCTCCTCTCTCTCTGTCAGAACCAGACTAACCCTCCCTATCCCTGTCAGAGCCAGTCCAACCCTCCCTCCCAGTCCAACCCTCCCTATCCCTGTCAGGGCCAGTCCAACCCTCCCTATCCCTCCTCTCCTCTGTCAGGGCCAGTCCAACCCTCCCTATCCCTGTCAGGGCCAGTCCAACCCTCCCTATCCCTCCTCTCGCTCTGCCAGAACCAGTCCAACCCTCCCTATCCCTCCTCTCTCTTTGTCAGAACCAGTCCAACCCTCCCTATCCCTCTATCAGTGCCAGTCCAACCCTCCCTATCCCCCTATCAGAGCCAGTCCAACCCTCCCTATCCCTGTCAGGGCCAGTCCAACCCTCCCTATCCCTCTATCAGAGCCAGTCCAACCCTCCCTATCCCCTATCAGAGCCAGTCCAACCCTCCCTATCCCTGTCAGGGCCAATCCAACCCTCCCTATCCTTCCTCTCTCTCTGTCAGAACCAGTCCAACCCTCCCTATCCCTCTATCAGAGCCTGTCCAACCCTCCCTATCCCTCTATCAGTGCCAGTCCAACCCTCCCTATCCCTCTATCAGTGCCAGTCCAACCCTCCCTATCCCCCTATCAGAGCCAGTCCAATCCCCCTATCAGAGCCAGTCCAACCCTCCCTATCCCTGTCAGGGCCAGTCCAACACTCCCTATCCCTCCTCTCTCTGTCAGAACCAGACTAACCCTCCCTATCCCTGTCAGAGCCAGTCCAACCCTCCCTATCCCTCTATCAGAGCCTGTCCAACCCTCCCTATCCCTCTATCAGTGCCAGTCCAACCCTCCCTATCCCTCTATCAGTGCCAGTCCAACCCTCCCTATCCCTCTATCAGTGCCAGTCCAACCCTCCATATCCCCCTATCAGAGCCAGTCCAACCCTCCCTATCCCTGTCAGGGTCAGTCCAACACTCCCTATCCCTCATCTCTCTCTGTCAGAACCAGACTAACCCTCCCTATCCCTGTCAGAGCCAGTCCAACCCTCCCTATCCCTGTCAGGGCCAGTCCAACCCTCCCTATCCCTCCTCTCGCTCTGTCAGGGCCAGTCCAACCCTCCCTATCCCTGTCAGGGCCAGTCCAACCCTCCCTATCCCTCCTCCCTCTGCCAGAACCAGTCCAACCTCCCTATCCCTCCTCTCTCTTTTTGTCAGAACCAGTCCAACACTCCCTATCCCTCTATCAGAGCCAGTCCAACCCTCCCTATCCCTGTCAGGGCCAGTCCAACCCTCCCTATCCCTCTTTCAGTGCCAGTCCAACCCTCCCTATCCCCCTATCAGAGCCAGTCCAACCCTCCCTATCCCTGTCAGGGCCAGTCCAACCCTCCCTATCCTTCCTCTCTCTCTGTCAGAACCAGTCCAACCCTCCCTATCCCTCTATCAGAGCCTGTCCAACCCTCCCTATCCCTCTATCAGTGCCAGTCCAACCCTCCCTATCCCCCTATCAGAGCCAGTCCAACCCTCCCTATCCCTGTCAGGGCCAGTCCAACACTCCCTATCCCTCCTCTCTCTCTGTCAGAACCAGACTAACCCTCCCTATCCCTGTCAGAGCCAGTCCAACCCTCCCTATCCCTGTCAGGGCCAGTCCAACCCTCCCTATCCCTGTCAGGGCCAGTCCTACCCTCCCTATCCCTCCTCTCTCTGTCAGAACCAGTCTAACCCTCCCTATCCCTGTCAGAGCCAGTCCAACCCTCCATATCCCTCCACTCTCTTTGTCAGAACCAGTTCAACCCTCCCTATCCCTCTATCAGAGCCAGTCCAACCCTCCCTATCCCTGTCAGGGCCAGTCCAACCCTCCCTATTCCTCTCCTCTCTCTCTCTCAGAGCCTGTCCAACCCTCCCTATCCCTCTGCCAGAGCCTGTCCAACCCTTCCTATCTCTCCTCTGTCAGAGCCTATCCTCTCTCTCAGAGCCAGTCCAACCCTTCCTATCTCTCCTCTGTCAGAGCCTATACTCTCTCTCAGAGCCAGTCCAACCCACTCTATCCCTTCTCTTCCTCTGAACCAGTCCAACCCTCCCTACCCCTCCTCTCTGTCAGAGCCAGTCCAACCCTACCCCTCTGTCAGAGCCCGTCCAACCCTCTCTCTCTCCCTCTCCCTCAGAGCCTGTCCAACCCTCCGGACCTCTCCTCTCTTTCAGAGTCAGTCCAACACTCCCTACCACTCTTCTCTGTAAGAGCCAGTCCAACCCTCCCTACCCCTCCTCTCTATCAGAGCCAGTCCAACCCTCTCGCTCCCTCCTCTCTCTCAGAGCCACTCCAACCTTCTCCCTCCTCTCTCCCAGAACAAGTCCTATCTCAAATCAAATCAAATGTTATTTGTCACATACACATGGTTAGCAGATGTTAATGCGAGTGTAGCGAAATGCTTGTGCTTCATGCAGTGATAACCAACAAGTAATCTAACTAACAATTCCAAAACTACTGTCTTATACACAGTGTAAGGGGATAAAGAATATGTACATAAGGATATATGAATGAGTGATGGTACAGAGCAGCATACAGTAGATGGTATCGAGTACAGTATATACATATGAGATGAGAATGTAGACAAAGTAAACAAAGTGGCATAGTTAAAGTGGCTAGTGATACATGTATTACATAAGGATGCAGTCGATGATGTAGAGTACAGTATATACGTATGCATATGAGATGAATAATGTAGGGTAAGTAACATTATATAAGGTAGCATTGTTTAAAGTGGCTAGTGATATATTTACAACATTTCCCATCAATTCCCATTATTAAAGTGGCTGGAGTTGGGTCAGTGTCAATGACAGTGTGTTGGCAGCAGCCACTCAATGTTAGTGGTGGCTGTTTAACAGTCTGATGGCCTTGAGATAGAAGCTGTTTTTCAGTCTCTCGGTCCCAGCTTTGATGCACCTGTACTGACCTCGCCTTCTGGATGATAGCGGGGTGAACAGGCAGTGGTTCGGGTGGTTGATGTCCTTGATGATCTTTATGGCCTTCCTGTAACATCGGGTGGTGTAGGTGTCCTGGAGGGCAGGTAGTTTGCCCCCGGTGATGCGTTGTGCAGACCTCACTACCCTCTGGAGAGCCTTACGGTTGAGGGCGGAGCAGTTGCCGTACCAGGCGGTGATACAGCCCGCCAGGATGCTCTCGATTGTGCATCTGTGGAAGTTTGTGAGTGCTTTTGGTGACAAGCCGAATTTCTTCAGCCTCCTGAGGTTGAAGAGGCGCTGCTGCGCCTTCTTCACGACGCTGTCAGTGTGAGTGGACCAATTCAGTTTGTCTGTGATGTGTATGCCGAGGAACTTAAAACTAGCTACCCTCTCCACTACTGTTCCATCGACGTGGATAGGGGGGTGTTCCCTCTGCTGTTTCCTGAAGTCCACAATCATCTCCTTAGTTTTGTTGACGTTGAGTGTGAGGTTATTTTCCTGACACCACACTCCGAGGGCCCTCACCTCCTCCCTGTAGGCCGTCTCGTTGTTGTTGGTAATCAAGCCTACCACTGTTGTGTCGTCCGCAAACTTGATGATTGAGTTGGAGGCGTGCGTGGCCACGCAGTCGTGGGTGAACAGGGAGTACAGGAGAGGGCTCAGAACGCACCCTTGTGGGGCCCCCGTGTTGAGGATCAGCGGGGAGGAGATGTTGTTGCCTACCGCTGCGGCCTCTACCTGTCTCTCACTCTGGTCCTACACATCCATATCAAGGTCCCTCTCTGTGACGTGGAATTGGTACATACAGTCCTCCCAGGAGAGCTCTGGAGTGCCACTCGAAAGCCACCAACAACTGTCAAATCACAGACAGCCCTACGAGCTCATCCAGCCAACATCACCCACAGTGCTCTTTCACTGCCTTACAGTGGGTTCTGGATTGAGCACTGCCTTACAGTGGGTTCTGGATTGAGCACTGCCTTACAATGGGTTCTGGAT
This sequence comes from Oncorhynchus nerka, assembly GCF_034236695.1. Classification (NCBI taxonomy): domain Eukaryota; kingdom Metazoa; phylum Chordata; class Actinopteri; order Salmoniformes; family Salmonidae; genus Oncorhynchus; species Oncorhynchus nerka. The sequence continues at coordinate 20,913,158 of NC_088412.1, forward strand.
TGAGCACTGCCTTACAATGGCGTTCATTAAGCTGTGGCACATTGATTTCTGTAACATCTTCTAAGAGTGGGAAGGGAGCTGTTAAGTCAGGTAGTTGTGTTAGTAGTGATGTATGGAGCCTATGGCATTTCCGATAGCATCAGAAAGGTACTGTAGAGATGGGTACAGTGATTAGCTGTCAATGATTCTGTCTGCTCTGTGGTTACTGATATTGTGGATGGAGACAGAGTTTGTCGTGTTTGCTGCACCTGTATGTAATGCACTACATCCCTATAAATTAGGGCTGATCAACTCCGGTCCTGGAGGGCCCGAAACACTTCTGTTTTTTGTTTCTACCTGGTGGTTAATTGCACTCACCTGGTGTCCCAGGACTGAATCAGTCCCTTATTAGAAGAAGAGGATGAAAACCAGAAGTGTTTTGGCCCTCCAGGACTGAAATTGAACAGCCCTGCTATAGATAAAGCAGGCACACAGTACAAACAGGAGAGATGGACAGTGTGAATGGATGAGTAAATGTGGGCTTGATGTGATGCGTGTTGAGTGGACTCTCTGTGGACACCCCAAATCAGCAGCCTCACAAATAAAATGTACTTTTCTATTTTATTCCACACGTCATGTAGCATCCAGAACAAAATAAGGATAGTTGAGTATTTATATTATTTTTATTTTTATTGAGTTCACAGGACCTGCAGAAACTTCCAAAGATTTGTAAGTACAGCAACCGTCTCATCCGATTACTCCTTCATAGACTCAATAAGGTGTTGCCTTCATAGTGTACAGCACAGAGAGAGGAGAGTGTGAGAAAAAGATTTATAGACAACAGGGAGGAGAAAGAGAGAGGGGGGAAAGATAAGAGAGAGAGAGGGGGAGAAAGATAAGAGAGAGAGGGGGAGAAAGATAAGAGAGAGAGGGGGAGAAAGATAAGAGAGAGAGAGGGGGAGAAAGATAATAGAGAGAGGGGGAGAAAGATAATAGAGAGGGGGAGAAAGATAATAGAGAGAGGGGGAGAAAGATAATAGAGAGAGGGGGAGAAAGATAATAGAGAGAGGGGGAGAAAGATAATAGAGAGAGGGGGAGAAAGATAATAGAGAGAGGGGGGAGAAAGATAATAGAGAGAGAGAGGGAGAAAGATGAGAGAGGGGAGAAAGATAACAGAGAGAGGTGGGAGAAAGATAATAGAGAGAGAGGTGGGAAAGATAATAGAGAGAGAGGTGGGAGAAAGATAATAGAGAGAGAGGGGGAGAAAGATAATAGAGAGAGAGAGGGGAGAAAGATAATAGAGAGAGAGAGGGGAGAAAGATAATAGAGAGAGGGGGGAAAGATAAGAGAGAGAGAGAGGGGAGAAAGATAAGAGAGAGAGAGGGGAGAAAGATAATAGAGAGAGGGGAAGAAAGATAAGAGAGAGAGGGGGAGAAAGATAATAGAGAGAGAGGTGGGAAAGATAATAGAGAGAGGGGGAGAAAGATAATAGAGAGAGAGAGGGAGAAAGATAATAGAGAGAGAGGTGGGAAAGATAATAGAGAGAGGGGGAGAAAGATAATAGAGAGAGAGAGGGAGAAAGATAATAGAGAGAGAGTGGGAAAGATAATAGAGAGAGGGGGGGAGAAAGATAATAGAGAGAGGGGGAGAAGAGAGAGAGAGGGGAGAAAGATAATAGAGAGAGAGGTGGGAGAAGAGAGAGAGAGGTGGGAAAGATAATAGAGAGAGAGGTGGGAAAGATAATAGAGAGAGGTGGGAAAGATAATAGAGAGAGAGTGGGAAAGATAATAGAGAGAGAGGTGGGAGAAAGATAATAGAGAGAGGTGGGAGAAAGATAATAGAGAGAGGGGGGAAAAGATAAATAGAGAGAGGGGGAAAAGATAAGAGAGAGAGGGGGGGAAAGATAAGAGAGAGAGGGGGGAGAGAAAGATAAGAGAGAGAGGGGGAGAAAGATAATAGAGAGAGAGGTGGAGAAAGATAATAGAGAGAGAGGTGGGAAAGATAATAGAGAGAGGGGGAGAAAGATAATAGAGAGAGAGGAGAGAAAGATAATAGAGAGAGAGGTGGGAAAGATAATAGAGAGAGGGGAGGTGGAAAGATAATAGAGAGAGGGGGAGAAAGATAATAGAGAGAGAGGGGGAAAGATAATAGAGAGAGAGGTGGGAAAGATAATAGAGAGAGGGGGAAAGATAATAGAGAGAGAGGTGGGAAAGATAATAGAGAGAGGGGTGGGAGAAAGATAAGAGAGGGGGAGAAAGATAATAGAGAGAGGGGGAAGAAAGATAATAGAGAGAGAGGTGGGAAAGATAATAGAGAGAGGGGGAGAAAGATAATAGAGAGAGGGGGAGAAAGATAATAGAGAGAGAGGTGGGAAAGATAATAGAGAGAGAGGTGGGAAAGATAATAGAGAGAGAGGTGGGAAAGATAATAGAGAGAGAGGTGGGAGAAGAGAGAGAGAGGGGGAGAAAGATAATAGAGAGAGAGGTGGGAGAAGTGTGAGGTGGGAATAGAGAGGTGGGAGAAAGATAATAGAGAGAGAGGGGGAGAAAGATAATAGAGAGAGGGGAGAAAGATAAGAGAGAGAGGGGGAAAAATAATAGAGAGAGAGGGGAGAAAGATAATAGAGAGAGAGAGGGGAGAAAGATAATAGAGAGAGAGAGGGGAGAAAGATAATAGAGAGAGAGGGGAGAAAGATAATAGAGAGAGAGAGGGGGAGAAAGATAATAGAGAGAGAGGGGGAGAAAGATAATAGAGAGAGAGGGGGAGAAAGATAATAGAGAGAGGGGGAAAAGATAATAGAGATAGAGGGGAGAAAGATAAGAGAGAGAGGGGGAGAAAGATAATAGAGAGAGGGGGTGAGAAATAGAGAGAGAGGTGGGAGAAGAAGAGAGGTGGGAGAAAGATAATAGAGAGAGAGGGGGGAAAAGAGAGAGGGGGTGGGAGAAGAAGAGAGAGAGGGGAGAAAGATAATAGAGAGAGAGGGGGAGAAAGAGAGAGGTGGGAGAGAGAGGGGGAGAAGATAATAGAGAGATGGGAGAAGAAGAGAGGTGGGAGAAGAAGAGAGAGGGGAGAAAGATAATAGAGAGAGAGGGGGAAAGATAATGGGAGAGAGAGAGGGGGAGAAAGAGAGAGGTGGGAGAAGAAGAGAGGTGGGAGAAGAAGAGAGAGAGAGGGAGAAAGATAATAGAGAGAGAGGGGGGAAAGAGAGAGGTGGGAGAGAGAGGGGGAGAAAGATAATAGAGAGAGAGGGGGTAGAAAGAGAGAGAGGGGAGAAAGATAGATAGAGTGTGAGAGAAAGAATGAGAGAAATGTAATTAAATACTGTCTTAAATAAAAAAGGTATATTACATGTATGTATCTTATACTGATATTCCCTTGCATTACTCAAAATGCCTACTTTCAAATATGGTATTTGTACGATGCAAACATTTAATGTGAATCCTACGAATAGAATATTAGTGTGTTGAGAAATGAAAATGTCAACAGTACTGATTTTACAATGAATCAGCCTTGTTCAGTAAAGAACTGACTCACTCATCAACAATATGTGCAACACATCCTGCTGCCCTGTCCTCCACCACTGTCAGCATCACAACGTGGGCAGAGGGAGGGGGCAGACATTTCCCCAATTTAAAAAAAATCCTTCAGTGTGTGTGCTTTATGATAAACATCTGAGCAGTTAAAGTGCTCAATCCAGAACCCTGACAGCAGCACACTGCCAACCACAGCCAGCCAGTCAGTCACACACCTCCAGGCCTACAATGCCCCGTTGTCACACAGACACGACATGTACACTTATTTTTTCATGCCTCTTTTGTGGACAGAGAAGAAATGTGACAATGTCCATGGCATAGTCCAGTAACCATTTCACCTCCATTCATTGTAGGTAGAAAACCATCATCCACATTGTTGATTCCCTATGATCAGTGGCCTCACAGAACCACTATATCAAGTTTTTATTTATTTTTCCGTTATTTAACTAAGCAAGTCAGTTAAGAACAAATTCTTATTTTCAATGACAGCCTAGGAACGGTGGGTTAACTGCCTTGTTCAGGGGTAGAACTAAAGATTTTTACCATGTCAGCTCAGGAATTTGATCTTGCAACCTTTCAGTTACTAGTCCAACGCTCCAAACACTAGGCCACCTGCCACCCCAAGTCTTGCCCATCTCATAATCAAGTCACATTCACTATCCAGGTCAACTATATTAATACATTCTCTGTGACATGTTGGCTGTTATGTACAATATGTTTGTGCTTTGAGCATTATATCTGGTCATGTGAGCTGATCTGTGGTTATTGTCTTAATCAGGACAGAAGAACCCTCACCAGACGATGAGAAAAGAAGGTAAGTGATTGTCCTATCGTCCTACTACACTGCAAAAGGTTTAGCCCAAACACAATCCAAACCATGTGTGTTCTTACAGTCATTAGATCGCATTAAGCATATACCGTCCGGCCTCGATTTCAACGTCCACAGTTGTCTGGTCCGGACGGACCTATATTTGGCCTAAACATATACGTCTATAATTGGTTCAGATTTGGTCCGGACTGCACCAAATCTGAAACAATTATAGGCGTCTATGTTTGGACAACACAGTACAGTAGAGCAAGGCAGAGTCCATTACAGTACACAGTAAAGAACAGTACAGTACAATACAGTAGAGTACAGTAAAGTATAGTGTACTGTATTGTACTCTACTTTACTGAACTATACTGTACTCTGACTTAAACTATACCCATACTCTACTGTACTGTGCTCTTCTGTGCTGTACACTACTGTACTCTAATCTACTATCTATTAAACTATACTATCTATACTCTACTCTATTGTACTGTGCTCTTCTGTGCCGTACAGTACTGTGTTGTTCAAACTTGTGAAACATAGACTTGACGTCTATGATTTGTTCAGATTTGGATCTGGTCTGCACCGACCAAATTTGTACTCGTTTGGAATAATACCCAGCATGCTTTGCACGTGTTTGTTTTTACATTTTGGTCATTCAGCAGACCCTCTTATCCAGAGTGACTTACAGTCAATGCATTCAACTAAGGTAGATAAATAAAAACATCACAGTCATAGCAAGAAAAAATGTCTGTAACCATTACTAAGAATGATATTGTAGATGAACTGGTCTGTTTGTTATTCTTATTGATAATGTATAGTAGTTAAAATTTTGCTGTAGAATCAATGACAGGAAATATGTGTTTTCTGTCATTGAAAATAACTTATTTTCATTCATTGTCTAGATATGTTTGTTTATTTTTTTTTTACATCTGTGTCACGACTTCCGCCGAGATTGGCTCTCCTACCCGTTCGGGCGGCGGTCGTCGTCACCATCCTACTAGCCACCACCGATCCCTTTTCGTTTATCTGTTGGTTTTGTCTGATTGGTTGCACCTGTGTGTTGTTTAGTTAATTAGTGTCTGTATATATTGTAGGTTGTCCCACCCTTGTTTTGTGCGGGATTGTTTATGTTGTCATTATTTTCGTCTATCGGTGTTTTTGTGTTTCTTATTCTCCGGTTACTCTGTTATCCTGTGTTGGATAATTTCACCCTGTGTGTGTTTGGGTTCACCGTGTTTGTTTTGTTCAACGGAGAATAAAACTTTATATCGCTATCTGCTCTCTGCGCCTGATTCCACCCACCTTGATTAGACGTGACAATCTGCCGAAGGTGTCTAAACTTTTCATTCAGCACCTAAAATGCACCTGATTTCAACGTCTGGAAAATATGTGTTTTCAACTTCCAAAATATTTGTATTTTTGACGTCCGGAAATCATCTCTGGGACTGATGCTTCCTTAATGTGTTTTGGTTACATTCTGTACACACACACTGCAGTGCTAACACACATCATACCCTGTCGTTGGTGAGAGTCTGCCACGATATAGTGTCTGGATGTCATGTGACCTTGGATATTTTTTCATACTACCTCTCTCAGGAACTATGGCGGGGTGTATGTAGGTCTGCCATCTGACATGACCACTGTGGCAGCCAGCCAGTCCAAGTCCACAGGAAAAGGTACAACATGACAGCTGCAAGATATCTGTGTAGTGTTGTAAGGTTTAAATTATGCATTGCAATACGATTGGTTGTTACATAATTTCCACTAATCTTGACTGTACAGGGAATATCAGATGATCTACCACTCAAGGACATACCACTCCTCTTTAGCTGGTAGTTGATGCCCAGAATAGATTGATTGGTTCCTCCTTCGTGGGACGTCTCCAGAACATATGGCTGTCGATGGTTTAGGAGTAGTGAACCACTGGGCACACACTGGTTGAATCAACATAGTTTAATTGAAATGCAGTGGAAACAATGTTGAACCAATGTGGAATAGACCATTTATTGTCATCTGTGTCCAGTGGGGAGACATTAGATGCCAGTAGTGTGACATCTGTGTCCTTATTGGAAAGAGACAGATTGGGAACCTGAGGATGTGAATTCTTCGTAATGTGGATTTTAAAAAATGTGTGGAGGGGCAGTGGGTGGGAGTGTGTCTGGGAGTGTGTGTGTGTGTGCATGCGTGCCTGCGTTGGTGCGTGCATGTGCGTTTATGTGTGCAACACAAAGACTGACTCAAAAGACTAATTTCATAATGTTGAAAATGTTCATAATTATGATGTCTGTCTGTCCCTCCCCGTAGACTAAAATATATAGAAGGGAATCATTGACATACAACACAGGTACACAACTATTTTCCTCCCTTCATCCTCTTGACAAGATAATACAACACAATTAATGGCAGCCTGCACGGATTATAAATGTTGTACTCAAACACAATAACATCTTATGTAATGTGGTGGCTGGCTATGACCTCTGTCTGACTGTCTGTATGTGTTATTCTTCTTTCCAGGACTGTAGATACATTATTCAAAACATACAGGGACATTCAATTCACACGTTGAGAGGAGGAGTGTGCTCGGATTACTGATTACCCAACACAATACAGCCTTCGTAAGAGTGAGAGACCGTTCCCTGGCCCGGACCATAAGGTCAGCCTACTTGGGTCCTGAGGAAACTGTGTCAGAGTGGCACCGAGTGGAGGCTCAATGGACACCTTTTTCTGAGGATTCTTTGCCCTTATTGACACTCACATAGATGTGGACAGCAGAACCAGAGCAGTCGGTGGCCGTGGGGAGAACGTGAGCATTTGGACCAACATCCTGGACTATAGGGCAATGTTCTGGAGCAGCTTCTTGGGCTCAGGAAGAGACGTGAGACAAACACAGCCACCCTGAGACTCCTCCTCGACAGGCTCTGCCAGCGGCTGACAGGGACAAGAATTCGACCCTAGCATTTTATCCACACCAGCCCACATCACTGCAAGCACTGCCAACTCACCCCCAGTTACAGTTGGTGGCACCAGCCCATGATTTGGTAGGACCTAGATCATGAGTAATCATCTCAAAAAGTAATTCATAGTGGTTTATTAAGAAGTGTAATAAGTTGTTTCATCTAACACATCCAAGCAGGAATGCATGACTCAAGATATATTGTGCAACATAATTCAGTGATTGTCATTAATTTTGTTTGACTATAGTTGCTATACTCCACTGTCAAAATAGGACTCCAGTGCCTCCCGAGTGGCGCAGCAGTCTAAGGCACTGCATCACAGTGCTAAAGGGATCACTACAGACCCAGGTTCGATCCCAGGCTGTCTCGCAGCCACCCGAGACCGGGAGACTGACGAGGTGGCCCAGTGTTGTCTGGGTTAGGGGAGGGTTAAGCTGGCTGGGATGTCCTTGTCCCATTGCACTCTAGCGACTCCTTATGACAGGCCGGGCACATGCACGCTGACTTCAGTCACCAGTGCAGTGCGGCTTGGCAGGGTTGTGTTTCGATGCATGGCTTTCAACCTTCCTCTTCGGAGTCCGTATGGGAGTTGCAGTACTGGTTTTACAATGAATCAGACTTGTTCAGTAAAGAACTGACTCACTGTACATCAACAATATGTGCAACATATCCTGCTGCCCAGTGTGCCACTGTCAGCATCTCAATGTGGGCAGAGGGAGGAGGCAGCCATTAAAAACCTCCACGGGATCGGGGTCCCTATTGTGGGACAGTTGAGGCTAACATGCGCTAATGTGACTAGAAGGACGTTGTAAGTAAAAGCAAACTTTCCAGGACATAGACATGTCTTATATGGGCAGAAATATTACAGTCTTCTTAATCTAACTGCACTGTCCAATTTACAGTAGCTATTACAGTGAAAAATACCATACTGTATTGTTTGAGGAGAGTGCACACAACAACAAAAACTTTTATCACAGCAACTGGTTTGATACATTCACCTCTGAAGGTAAATAATGTACTTACATTCAGTAATCTTGCTCTGATTTTTCATCCTGAGGGTCCCAGATTTTTTTTAGCATTGTTTTGTTTTATAAAAATCCATTTTTATATTCAAATGTAGGAACTGGGTTCTGTAGTTTGAACCCCTGCTATCTCCGGCTCCACACCCACCCCACCCGGCCATCTAGATGTGTGAAAGTTAGTGTATAAGCTAAATGATCCATCATGTATGATATTCCTGGGTATGTAAACTTAAATTATTTTTGTATGTTCTCTGTATTTATGTAGTTGAAAATGTATCAATTGACCAATTCGGCACATTTGGGCAGACTTGATACAAAATACTGTGCAGTATTGCAATGCTTCATTGGCTCAATCTGAACTTTGCACACAGGCTGCATCTAGTGGCCAAAATCTAAATTACACCTTAACTGAAATATTATGGCCTTATTCTTGCATTTCAAAGATGATGAAAAAAAAAGAAAATGCATGTTTTTTGGTTTGTATCATCTTTTACCAGATCTAATGTGTTATATTCTCCTACATTAATTTCACATTTCCACAAACTTCAAAGTGTTTCCTTTCAAATGATATCAAGTATATGCATATCCTTGCGTCAGGTCCTGAGCTACAGACAGTTACATTTGGGTATGTCATTTTAGACGACAATTGAAAAAAAGGGTCAGAGGTTTTAACTAGATTGCTAACTCTAAATATAATACCCACTGCTAGTAGCCATGTATTGATCCAACAGTAAATGTTATGTCCTAAAATAACTTTGCAGTTGTAGCCTACTACCCATGAGACCTTGCAATGGCCAGTGTGCATTTCGGGCACGTGCCGCTCCATGGGCTCTATTTTAACAAACCTAACACAATGTTGACTCTTAAGTGCATGCAGTAGCGCTATAGGTTCAGGGCTGTATCAAACATATTTATACTATTTTCACTTGGGCAGACTTTTTTAGTCTGCATTGGGCAGACTTAAAAAAGCCTTTATTGACAGGAGGGGAGGCTAAGCTTGGTTTTTAATCAAAGAAAACTAAATGGGGAAAGAAAACAATTTTTTAAATGTTTCCAAACATTAAAAGCACGTTAGTCTACTGTTGTTCCATACACATATGGGCAATGTGCAACACGGCTGGATAGGCTGCGTTTCTACTGTCAAAATGTATGCCATAACCAACTGCGTTACCGCTAAAACCAGCTTTTGATTAGTCTTAAATATCCCTATCAGTGCTGCCTGAAAATGGAGCCCCATATCTCAAAGCCATATCCAATATCTTGGTTGTAAAATAGTTGCTATTGAGCTGAATATTGACAGTTGAGAAATATAAAAGATGCCTACAGAAAACTGAGACCCTCCTCTCCTCAACAGGGACAAGGGGGCAAAGCTGTGTTTCTCACAATTGCAATGTTGTTATGTTATACAATCAGATCAAATTTTGAGACAGGGAGACAGGGGCAGGTGCAGGGCACACTTTCATTACAGGAATCATGAGGATGCATTTTAATGTTTGACCAAATCATGGTTTTAGCCACACCTAAAATTAGGACTTTGAGTGAGGTGACAACGTAGAATGTGTTCTAAGTTTATACACACCCTTTCCCATGATCCATGAGCAGGTCTCTTTGCTGATCAATGTGAGTTACTGAGTTTGTGATCATCTCAGTCGATCAGAAAACCGGGCCGGTCCATCTTGGTAGGGGGGCTGGCCATTACACACAGATCCCCCAATGGCTCATTGTAGATTAGTATAAGAGAGAAATTGGGCAAATATTTTGAAAAAATATCTTAACAGGCCGATGGGCCATCGGCCATGTCACCTTTTTCTCTCTTTAAATACATGTAAATATTAGTACCAGTCAATATTTGGACACACTTACTCATTCAAGGGTTTTTCTTAATTTTTACTATTTTCTACATTGTAGAATAACAGTGAAGACATCAAAACTATGAAATAACACATTTGGAATCATGTAGTAAGCAAAAAAGTATCAAACAAATATATTTCATATTCTTCAAAGTAACCACCCTTTGCCTTGACGACAGTTTTGAACACTCAATTCAATTCAATTTAATTCAAGGGCTTTATTGGCATGGGAAACGTGTTAACATTGCCAAAGCAAGTGAGGTAGATAATATAAAGTGAATATATAAAGTGAAATAAACAATAAAAATTAACAGTAAACATTACACATACAGAAGTTTCAAAACAATAAAGACATTACAAATGTCCTATTATATATATATACAGTGTTTTAACAATGTACAATCTCGGTATTCGGTACCGATTCGGTACTCGGTACACTCTCGGTATTCTCTCAACATGCTTCACCTAGAATGCTTTTCCAACAGTTTTGAAGGAGTTCCCACATATGCTGAGCACTTGTTGGCTGCTTTTCCTTCACTCTGCGGTCCAACTCATCCCAAACCATCTCAATTGGGTTGAGGTCCGGTGATTGTGGAGGCCAGGTCATCTGATGCAGCACTCCATCACTCGCATTTGATTACACAGCCTGGAGGTGTGTATTGGGTCATTATTCTGTTGAAAAACAAATGATAGTCCCACTAAGCGCAAACCAGATGGGATGTTGTATCACTGCAGAATGCTGTGGTAGGCATGCTGGTTAAGTGTGCCTTGAATTCTAAATTAATCACAGTGTCACCAGCAAAGCACCCCCAGACCATCACACCTCCTCCTCCATGCTTCACGGTGGGAACCACACATGTGGAGATCATCCGTTTACCTACTCTGAGTTTCACAAGGGCACAGCGGTTGAAACCAAAAATCTCAATTTTGGACTCAGACTAAAAGGACAGATTTCCACCGGTCTAATGTCCATTGCTCGGGTTTCTTGGCCTAAGCAAGTCTCTTCTTATTATTGGTGTCCTTTAGTAGTGGTTCCTTTGCAGAGATTTGACCATGAAGGGCTGATTCACACGGTCTTCTCAGAACAGTTGATGTTGAGATGTGTCTGTTACTTGAACACTGCATTTATTTGGGCAGCAATCTGAGGTGCAGTTAACTCTAATGAACTTATCCTCAGCAGCAGAGGTAACTTGGGGTCTTCCTTTCCTATGGGGGTCCTCATGAGAGACAGTTTGATTGGTTAAAAGCATCAAGAAGCATTAACAAGGCACGCCTGTTATGTGAAATGCATTCAAGGTGACTACCTCATGAAGCTGGTTGAGAGAACATCAAGGCAAAGGGTGGCTATTTTGAAGTATCTCAAATATAAAATATATTTTGATTTGTTTAACACTTTTTTGGTTACTACATGATTCCATGTGTTATTTCATAGTTGTGAGGTCATCATTATTATTCCACAGAAATAGTGAAAAATAAAGAAAAACCTTGGAATGAGTAGGTGTGTCCAAACTTTTGGCTGGAACTCAAATCAATGCGCTGAATATAACACTGCACCGGGAATACTTACTTACAAGCCCTTAACTCCATTTCTTGAACTGGTGGTTGGTTAAGAAAACATTTAATGAATAAACTAATGTTAAAAAATTTAATCAAACCAAAAAGTAACACAAGAAAATTGCACAATAACGAGGCTCTATACAGGACTCCTGAGTGGTGCAGCGGTCTAAGGCACCGCATCTCAGTGCAAGAGGCATCACTACAATCCCTGGTTCGAATCCAGGCTGTATCACATCTGGACGTGATTGGGAGTCCCATAGGGTGGCGTCGCAGGGGTAGGCCGTCATTGCAAAGAAGTATTTGTTCTTAACGGACTTTCCCAGTTAAATAATAAATACAGGGGGTACAGGTGAGCTGAGGTCATTTGTAAAGTGACTATGCATAGATAATAAACAGCCTGTCAGGAAGTCCCGGATCCAGTTGCAGAGGGAGGTGTTTAGTGCCAGGGTCCTTAGCTTAGTGATGAGCTTTGTGGACACTATGGTCTTGAACACGAAGCTGTAGTCAATGAACAGCAGTCTCACACAGGTGGTTTGTTTTTGTCTAAGTGGGAAAGGGCAGTGTGGAGTGCGATTGACTCATCTGTTGGGGCGGTATGCGAATTGGAGTGAGTCTTCGGTTTCCTGCATGATGGTGTTGATGTGAGCTATGACCAGCCTTTCAAAGCACTTCATGAGTTCCGACGTGAGTGCCACATGGCGGTAATCATTTTTGCCAGTTACCTTTGCTTTCTTGGGCACAGGGGCTATGGTGGTCTGTTTGAAACATGTAAGTATTACACACTCGGTCAGAGAGAGGTTGAAAATGTCAATAAGAACAGTTGCCAGTTGGTCTGCGCATGCTTTGAGTACACGTCCTGTTAATCCATCTGGCCCCGCAGCCTTGTGAATGTTGACCTGTTTAAAGGTCTTGCTCACATCGGTTACGGAATATCTATAATTAGTGTCCTGCTCCTTGAAAGCGGCAGCTCTAGCCTTTAGGTCGATGCGGATGTTGCCTGTAATCCATGGCTTCTGGTTTGTAAATGTACGTACGGTCACTGTGGGGACGACGTCGTCAATTAACTTATTGATGAAGCCGTTGACTGAGGTGGTATACTCCTCAATCTAGAAGAAAAAGAAACGCACACCTATTAAGACGAGGTGCTGGCTAGCGGAGTAGAAAACTTGAAAATAAAAGAGAGCCGCACACGCTAGGAGCTCAGATGCAAAAATGTAATTACCAACGTTTCGACAGCCAAGCTGTCCTCATCAGGGTATGAGTATACCCTGATCAGGGTATACTCCTCAATGCCATTGGATGAATCCCGGAACATATTCCAGTCTGTGTTATCAAAACAGTCCTGTAGCGTAGCATCCACGTCATCTGACCACTTCTTGCTTGTAAGCAGGAGTCAGGAGGATAGAATTATGGTCAGATTTGCCAAATGGGCAAATGGTGTGGTGGTAAATAGACGGATACGAATAATAGAGGATAACTCTATTGGTAGATAATGTTGTCTACAGCTCATCATGAGGTATTCTACCTCAGGCAAGCAATACCTCGAGACTTCTTTAATATTAGACATCGTGCACCAGCAATTATTTACAAATAGATACACACCCCCACCCCTCATCTTACCAGACGTAGCTGCTCTGTCCTGCTGATACACGGAGAAGCCAGGCAGCTCTATATTATCCGTGGTGTCATTCAGCCATGTCTCAGTGAAACATAAGACAGTTTTTAATGTCCCGTTGGTAGGATAGTCTTAGTCATAGGTCGTCCAGTTTGTTTTCCAATGATTGCACGTTGGCCAATAACATGGATGGTAGAGCTGGTTTATCTACACATCGGCAAATTCTTACAAGGCATTCCGCCCTCCCACCCCTTTTCTCACACTTACCTCAACGCAGATCAATATGAGTCAGAAATGTATTCTCGTGTCAAAATTGACTACAATGTGTAACTAGGACAAATTTGGTCTTAAAGTTAATCTTGTCCAAAACTAAGATTTGCAAAAATGATAGAAAAGTGGTTTGTCACTGAATAAAGCGCACCATAACAATTTTCCATGAGTTTTAATCCTGCCCACATAGCTGGCAGCCCCCAAGTAATCATCAATTCAGACCGCAGCTGCACGTGACTTGATTGTAATGCCCACGGTCAATTTGGTTTGACATTCGATATCCCTATGGGGATATCTTAATATTATAAATTGTCAATAGCTCCAAATTTCTATGACTTAGAAACCTCAAACCAACTATTAATTGTAGAAATTCATAGACAAATATTGGAATGCATTTCATGAGAAAACTAAAATATGTGCAACATGAAAAAATTGTCGCATTTACTTTGTATAATTTATTGACGGACCCTTACTAGCCCCAGATAAATCCTATCCAAAATCAAACAGACTTTGCCAGGGTTGCACACCAGCCAGCTGGAGCTAATTGGCAAAATGATTTGCCTAACTCTTCCCACCTGCGAACACACACAAGACACCAACGTCAAACCACACCCTGAAACTAACTCTTGTTTGAATTCAGTCATGGCCGATAGCATTTTTATATTACAGTTTGACAATTCCTTACACATGATTTCTGAAACTATGGCCCCTTTTCTCTAGACTCTACACACAAACCCCCAAAATGCACACATAACATGCAAAATGTAACACATCTCTTGCAAAACCAAACACTTAATTCAAAACTATTTGAACTCTTCTCAAAATTGTGATTTTGCATCAAAACTCAACACACACACCATCAAATTACTATCTCTTATACATACCAACTACACACAGGTGTGACAAATGTAAAACACTACTATCTTGTGTCTTTTGCATGTTCTGTGTGCATTGGAGTCCATTGCAGTTTGTCATAGCACTCACATGTAAACTCATGTCCTCTCAATGTCAACTGCGTTTACTTTCAGCAAACTTAACATGTGTAAAAATTTGTATGAACATAACAAGATTCAACAACTGAGACATAAACTGAACAAGTTCCACAGACATGTGACTAACAGAAATTGAATAATGTGTCCCATCAAAAGTAACAGTCAGTATCTGGTGTGGCCACCAGCTGCATTAAGTACTGCATCTCCAATATGGCTGGTGGCATTGTCATGCTGAAGGGTCATGTCAGGATGAGCCTGCAGGAAGGGTAACACATGAGGGAGGAGGATGTCTTCCCTATAACGCACAGTGTTGAGATTGCCTGAAATGACAAGCTCAGTCCGATGATGCTGTGACACACCGCCCCAGACCATGACAGACCCTCCACCTTCAAATCGATCCCGCTCCAGAGTACAGGCCTCGGTGTAACGCTCACTCCTTCGATGATAAACGTGAATACGACCATCACCCCTGGTGAGACAAAACTGTGACTCGTCAGTGAAGAGTACTGTTTTGCTAGTCCTGTCTGGTCCAGCGACAGTGGGTTTGTGCCCATAGGCGATGTTGTTGCCAGTGATGTCTGGTGAGGACCTGCCTTTACAACAGGCCTACAAGCCCTCAGTCCAGCCTCTCTCAGCCTATTGCAGACAGTCTGAGCACTGATGGAGGGATTGTACGTTCCTGGTGTAACTCGGGCAGTTGTTGCCATCCTGTACTTGTCCCGCAAGTGTGATGTTCGGATGTACTGATCCTACTGATCCTCTGGTGTTGTTACACGTGGTCTGCCACCGCGACGACGATCAGCTGTCCATCCTGTTTCCCTGTCTTAGGTATCTCACAGTACGGACATTGCAATTTATTGCCCTGGCCACATCTGCAGTCCTCATGCCTCCTTGCAGCATGCCTAAGGCACGTTCACACAGATGAGCAGGGACCCGGTGCATCTTTCTTTATGGTGTTTTTCAGAGTCAGTAGAAAGGCCTCTTTAGTGTCCCAAGTTTTCATAACTGTGACCTTAATTGCCTACCATCTGTAAGCTGTTAGTCTCTTAACGACCGTTCCACAGGCGCATGTTCATTAATTATTTATGTTTCGTTGAACAGGAATGGGAAACAGTGTTTAAACCCTTTATAATGAACATCTGTGAAGTTATTTGGATTTTTACGAATTATCTTTGAAAGACCAGGTCCTGATAAATGGACGTTTTCCTTTGCTGAGTTTACTTGTATGTGCACAAATATATCCAGTATGTATGCATATTCAGTATATATTTACACTATAAAACAGAAATGCAAGGGGAAACATTGTTTTTCTCAAAACATTGTATTTTTATCCAGATTTCGGTATGAACAGTAACAGACAAAACAAATACAGTAGAAGATAAACAAATAGGCTTGTTACTATAAAGAAAAAAACTATTATGGTGCATCTGGTCTCCTATTTGGGTCTGGCCACAACACAGAATCAACATCACAAGTTGATGTTCTCTCTGCCTAAACAGTGAGAGAAGTAGTGTCTGAAGTAGCGTATCCAGCCCTGGCATGCCCCCTCGTTCATGCCACCACAGGCCTCCTCCATCGCCTGGAGAATGGGTATGCGTTGGTGGGGTTGGCAATCATATACTTCCCAACGTCACGCCAAAAATAACTTCCATTGGGTTTAGAAATTGAGAATATGGTGGCAGCTTGAGCATCAAAACTTGATGGTCAATGAACCAACTGCGGCCCAGAGCAGCCCGGTGGTATCTTACGTTGTCCCAGATGACAACAAACCTGGACGGCTCTGGCCCATTCCTCTGGTCATTGGGAATGAGGATATTATGCAGCGTGTCAAGGAAGGTGATAATGTGGGCAGTATTGTAAGGACCAAGAGTGGCATGATGGACACCATTCTGACTAATGGCTGCACACATTGTGATGTTGGCACCATGCTGTCCAGGAACATTGACGATGGCGTGGTGTCCTATGAGTTTTCTTCCCCTGCGCCTTGTTTTGGCTAGGTTAAAGCCGACCTCGTCAACGTAGACAAAAATCATAATGCTCTGCAGCAGCATCTAGATACATAACTCTGAAACAGACAAAACATTATTGTATGACAGTATGAATAGACAGAGTAGTCTCCGGCGCGGCCCACGCTTGGATTGCGTCCTACCTGACAGGTCGCTCCTACCAGGTGGCGTGGCGAGAATCCGTCTCCTCACCACGTGCTCTCACCACTGGTGTCCCCCAGGGCTCTGTTCTAGGCCCTCTCCTATTCTCGCTATACACCAAGTCACTTGGCTCTGTCATAACCTCACATGGTCTCTCCTATCATTGCTATGCAGATGACACACAATTAATCTTCTCCTTTCCCCCTTCTGATGACCAGGTGGCGAATCGCATCTCTGCATGTCTGGCAGACATATCAGTGTGGATGACGGATCACCACCTCAAGCTGAACCTCGGCAAGACGGAGCTGCTCTTCCTCCCGGGAAGGACTGCCCGTTCCATGATCTCGCCATCACGGTTGACAACTCCACTGTGTCCTCCTCCCAGAGCGCTAAGAACCTTGGCGTGATCCTGGACAACACCCTGTCATTCTCAACTAACATCAAGGCGGTGGCCCGTTCCTGTAGGTTCATGCTCTACAACATCCGCAGAGTATGACCCTGCCTCACACAGGAAGCGGCGCAGGTCCTAATCCAGGCACTTGTCATCTCCCGTCTGGATTACTGCAACTCGCTGTTGGCTGGGCTCCCTGCCTGTGCCATTAAACCCCTACAACTCATCCAGAACGCCGCAGCCCGTCTGGTGTTCAACCTTCCCAAGTTCTCTCACGTCACCCCCGCTCCTCCGCTCTCTCCACTGGCTTCCAGTTGAAGCTCGCATCCGCTACAAGACCATGGTGCTTGCCTACGGAGCTGTGAGGGGAACGGCACCTCAGTACCTCCAGGCTCTGATCAGGCCCTACACCCAAACAAGGGCACTGCGTTCATCCACCTCTGGCCTGCTCGCCTCCCTACCACTGAGGAAGTACAGTTCCCGCTCAGCCCAGTCAAAACTGTTCGCTGCTCTGGCTCCCCAATGGTGGAACAAACTCCCTCACGACGCCAGGACAGCGGAGTCAATCACCACCTTCCGGAGACACCTGAAACCCCACCTCTTTAAGGAATACCTAGGATAGGATAAAGTAATCCTTCTCACCCCCCCCTTAAAAGATTTAGATGCACTATTGTAAAGTGGTTGCTCCACTGGATGTCATAAGGTGAATGCACCAATTTGTAAGTCACTCTGGATAAGAGCGTCTGCTAAATGACTTAAATGTAAATGTAAATGTAGTCAATATGTAGCACAATCCACTGGAACACAGTACCAATGACAGGATAGTATAGCTTACTTCTACGTATTCATAGCGCAGTTGTTTCATACGAGCTGCTTCATACGAATCTGATGGCGTTTCAGGAGACGGTCAAGAGCGGATAAACTCACCCCATTTATGTTACTGAATGTTGTGTTGTCAGTGATGTGGTGTTGTCAGTGATGTGGTGTTGCAGTTGTCGTAAACGTATGCTGTTGTTTGAAATGACCGTACACACTATGTGTTGTTCCTGCTCTGCTGTTTCTTCCTTCATTGAAGGGATGTCTAGGAATTCTGCCAAAACATGATGTGAATGGTTAGGGTGCAGGATTTCTTTCAGTATGAAATGTGACTGTAGTGCTGTAAGTGTTGCAGTGCTGTACGTACAGTAACATGGTATAGAGGGTAGGTTTACTTACCTGATCTCGTTTCGAAATGTCCGGATGACACTTGCTGCAGTGTAGTGGCTCAAGTTAGGCTGGACCCTCTGCCCAGCCTCCCTAAAACTCAAACCATGGTTGACCACATGGTCAGCCAAAGTCGCCCCGGATCTCATCTGTGATTGTTCTCCGTCCTCCTCTTCCTTGTCCCACTCCTCGTCCTCATCCTCTTTCCCCCCTTCATCCTCCTCGTCCCCCTCTTACTCTCACTCCTCATCCTCTAACTCTCTCTCCAAAACTGGTCTCCATTGTTGTCCAAACCAAGAAAGCCAACCTGAAGCCTATTTATAGTGCTCAAGCTCTGATTTCTAAGTGAAGAAATGAGCTGTAAGTGTTTTCACACGTGAGCACTGGGTGTAGGTAATCGGTAAATGCGTGTGGCATTTTGAATGGCAGTGTTTTCCAAACCAAACACAAGACCTGTTCGTTTTGAATGATGTGTCTAATGTAGAGAACTGTGTTTAGTGTTTTGCAAAAAGTGTTTTACAATTGGAAACTGAGTGTAAAGCAGATTGCTTGAGTGTAAACTGAGTGTAAAGTGCTTGCAGTTTTGCAGACTTGGTCTGAAGATTAGGTACACGAGTTAATGGTTTCACTGAGTGTGCCTCAAGTACCACGTTTAGTGTGTAAGCGATTGTAAAAACATGTAACCAAATCTAAAATGAGGACAAATCAGGAAATGCAGTTGTCCTTTAAGTGCCAAATAAAGTAACAGGGTTGACCTTAACAGAGTTGACAATTTCATTTGAAATCAGCCATTAATGCCCTCATGACAGGGGGAATGGAAGCTTGTTGTGTGCAACAGGGAGAGGTAATTGAATGCAAGCTTCAAACAAAAAATAAATTGCTAAACCATTTCTACTGTCTTTTTATGTGTAACAGGGTTGACATATTACCCTTGACCTGCTTGGTTTTCCACCACAAAACACTAGAAATGGCCAAAAAGAGTAGAACCAACTCACCTTCTTTTACACTATGATTTGACTATTAAATGTTTAATGTTTAAAAAAAAAGGATTTTAAAAGGAATTCTTTCACTATATTAAAACGAGAGTTCAGTTCACGTAACAGGGTTGGCACAGATGTAAATTAATCACTAATCACATTAAATAATGACTGTCAAAGCAACAAAATAACTAGGGCTTTACAATGATGGTGAAACTTGGAGACATTTTGGGATTTAGTGGGTTGAAATCTTCCTAGAAGTGACACAGGGTTGACGGAGGGAGATGTAAAAACTCTGAATTTTGGCACTTTAGCAATATTAAATATTCATATTAAAAGTAGGGTTTATTGAATTATCCATGTGGTCTATATTAAAGGGCATTTAATTTCATATAACATGCTTTTAAAATGCAATATTTGTGCACAATATCTACTTCAAATAGCAAAGGGATGCAAAAGGCACTGTTTTTGTGGAATGACCCTCTTATCGGCCATTTTAGCAGCTACGTCACCATCCAGAACTTGTTTCTACAAATCATTTTTACAGTGCGTTAAACTCTCCATCTGCAATTTGTAAAATGTGGTCTTTTCTGTTTCTAACTGGAATATTGTTTCAAATGTAGAACCCTTACGCATCAGGACAGTTGATTGGAAAGATGTCCTAATTTATATGTACAGATACTGAAAATGATCATTCAAAAACTAACATCTGAACTACATTGCTGTGCAAAGGGTTGCCTACTGTAAACACATTTTATTTGACTCTGTATTACTATGAATTACTTTATGATGTGTCAGGCTGCAGGTGAGGCTTGTGAATGTGATGGTTACCAATTGAAGAGCACCCCACAGTTTATGTTCTGCTACTTTTCATGATGTCTACATTTCCTTTCTGTTGAGGCTCCTCCAGTTTCATTTTGTCAGAGTCCCCTGGACTTTGGCTTTCACAGTGCAACACTCTGCCTCTTCCTCTTTTTCTCTGCTCTGGCCAACTCCTCTGCCTTTTACAGACACAAGGGTGAATGTCACTGAGTTAATCCTGCTTTATTCAATTAGGAAGACTGGGAGGGAAGCGGATGGAAAAAAGGATATGAAATAGCCACACTGGGAAAGGAAACATTGCTACAGAATATCAACACAGGAGTTGATAACCAAGTATAGCTATCAGTCAGTGTACAGTATGAATGTAGCTCTTGGAGAAAATGCGTTAACTAAACAGCTTCCATGGAGGCCTGGCATATAGTGTATTCTGGTCCCTTGTCAACCTTACTGTATCTCATAGAATTCTCAGTGATATACTGTTCATGGTGCTGCACATGATTATGCACAGGACATGGGAATTGATTACTTTGGAGTCATTTGTGTCTAAAGCAACTGTGCTTGGGGCTTCTTATTCTGTTTCTATCTCCTTGCGTACAGATGAATGTCCATAATAACACATTTGGGAAGGGAGGAAACACATAAGAAACCTACCGTATGAGTTTGATAATCCATGATGACTTTTTATGCTATTTACTACTGTATGAGATACTGTTCTTAATCCTTATATCTTAATCATTGATGCTCCCAACTTGTTGTGGATCACTTTATGTACACACAGTACATACTCAAACACACAGCAAGAAGCATGCATACAGTAATTCATGGTTATAACCTGACATAGTGTATGTATTACTTGTCCTCTGTCATATGACAGATCTATTTATGATTAAAGACTTTTATATTGTCTGTGCACAGCTGTGGTTATTGATTGTGTTTTTTTGTGAAAGGGATCTGGCTTCAGGGACTACACCCATCCTTGGTGGCATTACAGACTGCGATACAAAATCAATCATTGCTGTGAGGAACGTTTGTCATTATTGAACGGGGTCCCTCAATCGGTTGTAAAATGATCAATCATTCTTCCAGCTCTGTAATTTACTGTATAAAGAGTAGATGGAGGGGGAGAGAAGGAGGAGGAGGAGAAGGAGGAGGGAGAGAGAGATGGAGTTTATTTCCTTGAGGGTTTCTGCATTTCTCTTTCTACGCTTCCTGGAGTTGCCCTCCAGTGAGGTATGTTTTTCAAACTCAAGTCACTTTATTATTTGAGAGCCACAAAAGCTTCCGTTAGAATGAAATCAATATTGTGTTGCCGTCTTAATTAATGAGGCAATTGTGGGACAGAGAGCAAGATTATTGACCTGCAGTTTGCTGCCATAAGATGTGCCTGCATACACACACTCTCACAAGCATGCACATGCACACATGTACATATATATACACAGAAAGATGTATAGAACGATCAAGATTACAGTGATGCCCTATAGCCCGTTAGCTCATTCTAGTTGGGAATGAGAATAATACTGCCTTGACTGTCTATATAAAGGAATAAAGAAGGTGCAGTGAAACTGTTTCATTAAATGGAGGCCTGCTGGCATAAATCTCAACCCCAGTTAGTTCAGTTGCTGCCTGCTTCATCATGAATATCATGTGACCTGCCGTTTCAGTTTTATCTTCAGCAGCACCAGAGAGTAGACTATACCCTTCCCATTAACAGTTATATCTTCAGCAGCACCAGAGAGTAGACTATACCCTTCCCATTAACAGTTTTTTGCAGCATCCTAAATTGCACCTTATTCCCTATAGGCTGTAGTGCACCACTTTTGTCAAAAGAAGTGCACTATATATGCAATAGGGTTCCATTTGGGACACACCTGTTATCAATGACAGACCAGTGAGCACATCCTGCAGGCAAAACCTTGAAACTAGATCTCATAGACTTCCTATGCAATCTATTTTGCTTTCATGAAGTGAGAAATTTCAAATCACATTCACACAGTGTGACAAAAGAAAAAGGAGTCTGAACGAAACTATCTAGGGGTCAGTCTAACCATTGATTATCATATTTGGACATTTATTTATTCAGTTTATTGTTCATGACGCAAGTAATGGAATAAATAGGGTAAATCTACAGTAACTACCAGATGTTTTTTTTGGGGGGGGGGTTGAATCAACGTTGTTTATAAGTAATAAAAAAATATGTGATGAATCAATGTGGGAAAATTATTGGATTTGCAAATGGTAACCAACATAAGGGCATTGCGTATTTGAACCCAAATCCAATGACATAATTTTGTTGATTCCACATTGACAACTCAACCAAATGTAAATCAAAACTAGATGTTGAACTGACGTGTTACGCACAGTGGAACAGGGGAACCCAAGAGCAGACTCAGACGAGGAGATTGGGATGAAGTAAACAAGGCATTTATTGAAACACAGGGGGAAGATGGAGAGCAGGCCAGGGGATACTCGGGTGCGTTGCAGGGAACCATGTGTAGAGGCTGAGGCTGAACGAGAGGGGTTGGGACAGGGTAAGCAGGTCCGGAGGGGAATCCAAGGGAGTAGTAGAGTGGGGAATCCAGGGCAGAGTAGCAGGATGAGGAGACGTGGGACTGGAGACAGGGACCAGAGTCAGAGCAGGCGGAACTGCAGCGGGGAGAGGAAAACAGTGTCAGGCAAGGACAACAGGCACAACAGGATAACAGGCTCCAATAGTAACAACGCTTGACGCGTAGACTGACTGAGCAGAGATTACGATCTGGCAGAGTGGAAGTGGCAGGGCTGAGTATTTGTAGAGGTCTTGATTATGGAACAGGTTGCAGCTGGTGGGGATCTGACTCCAGCACACCTGTCTCTGCCCACACAATCACACACACACAAAGAGAGAGGGAGAGGAAGAGAGTACTGGGGGAGTGGCGGCAGGTCAAGGAGACACAGGATGAGCAGTAGAGGGCGTTGCTGGAGCAGATGTGACATTACGTCTGTGCCCAGTGGGTGGGGAGTCATCACTGGGGTGGCTGGTGTTGATAAGAATCTGTGTGTGTGTGTGTGAGCGAGAGTGTTTTTGTTTGTGTATGAGGGGTAGCTACGTGATGCAGCACACATCCCTAATCACATCATCTGGTCATGACCAGATCACACCTGCTTTGCCTCCTATCAACAGTGGCATAGCAATGATTCTGCCCTGTTCTCTGTTGTATATTTAATCACATCTCAGACTGGCTGCAGTACAGTAGGTGTTACTATGTGTTGTTACTGGGGTTGAAAGTAGGAGAGTTACAAGCTCCCAACCTGTAGTTCACAGTTGAATAGCTAATCAAGCAAATATTACTCTCTACCCATTCATTATTTGACCATTTTCAATAACTCAAAGGGAAACAGACACAGAATGTCAAAGAAAAAGACACAAGGAAAATGTTGATCTTTATTCAAAATAGATAATCAGTTGCAATTCTTCTTCATACCAACAGGTGTCAATGTAACATAACCAAAAAGCCTGTCTGCAAGCTGACAATGGATTTCGTTGGCTGGATGCACATAACACTGCATATTTCCCCAGATCTCCTAATTTCATGTATACTGAACAAAAGTATAAACACAACAATTTCAAAGATTTTACCGAGTTATAGTACATATAAGGAAATCAGTCAATTGAAATAATAATCTCTCTGTACTTTGCTCCGTTCATCTTTCCATCATTTCTGACTAGTCTTCCAGTCCCTGTCTCTGAAAAACATCCCCACAGAATGATGCTGCCACCACCATGCTTCACCGTAGGGATGGTGCCAGGTTTCCTCCAGACCTGACACTTGGCATTCAGGCCAAAGAGTTCAATCTTGGTTTCATTAGACCAGAGAATCTTGTTTCTCATGGTCTGAGAGTCTTTAGGTGTCTTTTGGCAAATTCTAAGCGGGCTGTCATGTGCTTTTTACTGAGGAGTTGCTTCCGTCTGGACACTCTACCATAAAGGCATGATTTGTGGAGTTCTGCAGAGATGGTTGTCCTTCTGGAAGGTTCTCCCCTCTCCACAGAGGAACTCTGGAGTTCTCTCAGAGTGACCATTGGGTTCTTGGTCATTGTCAACTGTGGGACCTTGTCAACTGTGGGACCAACTGTGGGACAGGTGTGTGTCTTTCCAAATCATGTCCAATCAATTGAATTTACCACAGGTGGACTCCAGTCACGTTGTAGAAACACCTCAAGGACGATCGCAAAGGGCATGAATAGTTATGTAAATAAGGTATTTCTGTTTTTTATATTAAATATATTGGCTAAGATGTCTAAAAACCTGTTCTCACTTCGTCGTTATGGGGTATTGTGTGTAAATTCATCAGGATTCTTTAAAAAAAATCCATTTTAGAACAAGGCAGTAACGTAACAAAATGTGGAAAAAGGGAAGGGGTCTGAGTACTCTACATATACTACATGACCAACAGTATGTTGACACCTGCTCGTCAAACATCTCATTCCAAAATCATGGGCATTAACATGGAGTTGGTCCCCCCTTTGCTGTTATAACAGTCTCCACTCATCTATGAAGGCTTTCCACAATGTTGGAACATTGCTGCGGGGACTGCTGTTGGGCGATTAGGCCTTGCTCGCAGTCGGCATTCCAATTCATCCCAAAGGTGTTCGATGGGGTTGACGTCAGGACTCTGTGCAGGCCAGTGAAGTTCTTACACACTGATTTCAAAGTTGGAAGCACAGAATTGTCTAGAATGTCATTTTATGCTGTAGCGTTAAGATTTCCCTTCACCAGAACGAAGGTGTCTAGCCCGAACCATGAAAAACAGACATTATTCCTCCTCCACCAAACTTTACATTTGGCACTATGCATTTGGCCAGGTAGCGTTCTCCTGGCATCTGCCAAACCCAGATTTGTCAGTTGGACTGACAGATGGTGACGCGTGGTTCATCACTCCAGAGAATGCAATTCCATTGCTCCAGAGTCCAATGGTGGCGAGCTTTACACCACTCCAGCCGACGCTTGGCATTGCTCATGGTGATCTTAGGCTTGTGTGCGGCTGCTCGGCCGTGGAAACCCATATCATGAAGCACCTGATGAACAGTTATTTTGCTGACGTTGCTTCCAGAGGCAGTTTGGAACTAGGTAGTGAGTGTTGCAACTGAGGACAGACGATTATTACACACTACACGCTTCAGCACTTGGTGGGCCCGTTCGGTGAGCTTGTGTGGCCTACCACTTCACGGCTGAGCCGTTGTTGCTCCTAGATGTTTCCACTTTACTATAACATCACTTACTGTTGACCGGGGCAGCTCTAGCAGGGCAGAAATTTGACAAACTGACTTGTTGTAACGGTACCATTCTATATCGGTGCCACTTTGAAAGTCACTGAGCTCTTTAGTAAGGCCATTCTTTTGCCAATGTTTGTCTATGGAGATTCCATGGCTGTGTGCTCGATTTTATACACCTGTCAGCAACAGGTGAGGCTGAAATAGCCAAATCCACTACTTTAAAGGTGTCCAAACTTTTGTATATATAGTGTACAAAAGACCCACAGACCCAAAAGACAACCATTTTGCAACCACTGCCCTAATGGAAGATCAGTCTCCCCTGTTGTGGCTTTCCCTTACTCCATCCCTCTCTCCCATTCTCTCCCTCCCTCCTTACTGCCACCCTCTCGCCTTCCACCCCCCTACCCCCTCCACTTGACCCAACCCAGGGTTTCGCACCCCAGCCCCAGGGGAGCCACTGTCGGGCCCAGCTCTACTCTGCTCCCCTCCCCTCCCCTCCTCACCCCTCCTCTCTTCTTCTTGCCGCTGCTTTGAATGTGCTTCCAATTACAGACAAAAGAGAGGCGGCCCTGTGTGTGTAGCATGTGGTTCCATTTAGAGCAGGTGAAACAATGTAGGAAAATAGATCCGTCATCCGTCGCATTCCGGAGGCCAGTGAGAACGGCGCTAAATCATAGCAAAGCTAATCCTCGGGGGAGGGGTTCGTCCAGGGCCCCGCCGGGCCGGCTTCTCTTACAGGGGCCCGCCGTGGTTCTCAGAGTGGAGCACCACAGGGGGGCCTCATAGCACTCTCTCTCTTGCGCTCTCTCTCTTGCGCTCTCTCTCTGTCTCTCTCTCTCTCTCTCTCTCTCTCTTGGTCTCTCATGTAATCTCTGTCTTGGTCTCTCTGTTGTTCTCTTCCTGTCTCTCTCTCCGTATAATTTGGTTATTATTGTTTTGCCTGCTCTCTCTCTCTCTCTCTCTCTCTCTCTCTCTCTCTCTCTCTTTCTCTGAAGTCCCCTGTTAGGTTATAATGCAAGCCTGGGATTCCACAGCCTAGTCCCTCTCTGACCCACTGTCTCCCAGGTCCCCAGGTGTTCCTGCTAAAAACAACGGAGGAAATATCAAATTAAATTTTTGCAAAGTGGTGGAGGCGTGGAGGGGTATGAGAGCAGAGAGCAAAGAGCAGAGAGTTGAGAGCAGAGAGCTGGGAGCCGAGAGCCGAGAGCTGTCTTGATCTGATTCTATCATAGCTCTATAACACCCCTCCCTCATGTCTCCAGCTTTTCACGTGAACACTTGGAGAAGGTGAAGGAGTTTGCATGTGGTTGTAGTCAGTTCAAGCAGTTTGGACATATTCGACTAGCTAACTCCTGTTAGAAAGAATGTAGGTTAATGCAGCATGAGGGGGTTGGACATCTCACTTTCATTTGGGCTTTACAGGCGGAGGAGGGGAGGCATAGGGTGGGTCAGAGGCATTAAATCACTAGATGTTCTGCGCCCCGCTACTTTATAGGAGTAGCGCCCCGCCAGGCCCTCTCACAAGCACCCAGTAAAGCTCTGACATGCAGAATGAAAAGAGCAGGATGAAAGAGAAGCTGTATTTTTAGCAACCGAAAGAACGGACTGAACGTCCATTGATTACACACAGAGCCGAAGTCAACTGGACTCTCCATTAGAGAGAGAGAGCTTCCACGGGACTCTCACTGTCGGAGTGGCTAACCTTTTCCCCATGCTTTCACAGCAGAGAGAGGAACACGGAGGTAGGCCAGAGTCATTTTAGGAGACCCCTGCCAAAACCAACCCAATCTCCTGTTAAAAATGTGAAGGCTTAGTTTCCATGGGTCTCACAAGGCCTTTGCAGTGTGCTTTGTGCAACCCCCCCCCCCCCCGACATTCCAAGGGCTGATCCAGGTTTTTATATTTATGTAAAACCAGAAATTAAAGTTAACATTAATTGTTCTGGAGTCCATTTGCGTTTTAAGCTAATGAGCATGAGGAATGTTCCAGTTTCCCCTAAAAAAAGCTTTTTTACTGGCTCCACTAAACAAGAGTCTTTTTTTAGACATTTTCATTTCATTTTAAAAGGGGCAGAGCTCCGAAAATGGAAACTGCATTAGATGTACTGTCCCAAAATGTGTTTTAACAAGCTCATGAATTGCAGTGCACTTTGATTGCTGATTGTAGTTAATATCAGGAAACAGAAGATTACAGTCCATTATGTCCCAGGACTGATTATACCAAGTCTCCATGACTCTCCCTCATATACAGTCCTCTTTCTCTTTCCCCCTCCCTCTCTCTCTCCTCCCCTCTTTATCTCTCCTTTCCTCCCCCCCTTACCTCAATTCTTTCTCTGCTGTTTTTCTCTGCTTCTCTTTCTTCCTCTCTGAGTGAGATGTAAAGCCTATGACAGCAATGTGCAAAGGACTAGATTCATGATAATGTCACAATACACCATTTCAGTTGTTGGATCATCACGCTCCCCGCTGTTCTATCCTTTACCACCCAACCATGGTCTGTTCCCAAAGGGACAACCAATAGAACAACCAGCTCCTGGCCTCTCAACTCTCTTACAGTCCAGCGGAGAGAGACATGGACACACACAGGAAGTCGTCAGTCCTGTGGCTTGGCAGTGCTCCCCTCATTATGCCCTAATTCCTCTGATCCCCCCCTGGTTGCCCCCTGCACCTCCACTGTCCTGCGGGAGAAACCCCCCATTATGGAGCTAATGAACTGTATCCTAGAATCTGATAGCAGCTAAACCATAATCAGAGCTCTGCTGCTCCGCTGTTCCTTTTCAGTGAACAATTAACACTGCAATAAATCACCCTATCTCACCCAATAAATCACCCTATCTCACCCTATCTCACCCAATAAATCACCCTATCTCACCCAATAAATCACCCTATCTCACCCTATAAATCACCCTATCTCACCCAATAAATCACCCGATCTCACCCTATCTCACCCAATAAATCACCCTATCTCACCCTATTTCACCCAATAAATCACCCTATTTCACCCAATAAATCACCCTATCTCACCCAATAAATCACCCTATCTCACCATATCTCACCCTATCTCACCCAATAAATCACCCGATCTCACCCTATCTCACCATATCTCACCCAATAAATCACCCTATCTCACCCAATAAATCACCCTCTCACCCTATCTCACCCAATAAATCACCCTATCTCACCCAATAAATCACCCTATCTCACCCTGTCTCACCCAATAAATCACCCTATCTCACCCTGTCTCACCCAATAAATCACCCTATCTCACCCAATAAATCACCCTATCTCACCCTGTCTCACCCTGTCCTGCCTGAAGCTGCACCGTCACACGGGTCAGGATAGGCATCGATGAAACAGGGGATAAGTCAGAGAGCTTGGGGTTACAGATGCAGTAACCCCGCATGTGTTTGAAGTTTGAAAACTTATGATTATGTAAAGGGGGAATGGGTGGATAGGGCCCCCTTGAGAGTGG
This sequence comes from Oncorhynchus nerka, assembly GCF_034236695.1. Classification (NCBI taxonomy): domain Eukaryota; kingdom Metazoa; phylum Chordata; class Actinopteri; order Salmoniformes; family Salmonidae; genus Oncorhynchus; species Oncorhynchus nerka. The sequence goes on from NC_088412.1 coordinate 20,942,011, forward strand.
GTTTTCCGGGTTTAGATGAGAGAAGTGAAGTGAGCAGTGTTTAGGATTAGAGTAGTAATCGCTGTTAACCGAAGGTAAGGCCCAGCTTCAGCACTATAGTGTTGTGTAAACTGTCAGGGCAGTAATGCATGCTCTGTTGTGATACATTTATCTACTTGTCTTTCATCAATAGACTAGAGCTGTGTTCCAAATGGCATCCTATTCCCTATATAGTACACGCCTTTTGACCAGGGCCTAGGTCAAAAGTAGTGCATTACAGTATATAGGGAATAGAGTGCTGTTTCCGATGTACCGCTGCTACCCGCCCCCACCATCACTACAGCTAATCAAGACAAATCAAGACAGCTAATCAAGACAAAGCTCCTGTACTGCTGAGAGTCAGTCGGTTACTTAGTTTATTCACTCCGCTGGGTGTTCTGAAGGAAATGGAGTGTTGATGTATTGAGAAATGGCATGATTATTCTATTGACCATAAGGTCCTAATCAATTTGCCCATTAAACGTGCAAGATGTTCAGCTCCCATTTCCTGATGGTGCCTTGATGCGTTGATTAAACCCTGGTATCACTTCCCCATCCTGTTGAGACTGGGATGATTATTTCACTCAATCAGTTTGATGTTTACTTAATTGTTTAATTTCAATCAGCGCCTCACTGATTATTCTTTGAGAACTGGTGATGTTTACACTTTGCATGTAACTCTACACCACGGTCCACTAATGTAGGGCAGATCTGTTGATCGTTGGCTACTTTTGGAAAGTTGAATGTTTTTGATACAGTGCTTCCGCCACCAGATTGATCCAGATCAGCCTTTTGATCTCTTACAAGTCAAACTGAATCAATATGTGCCAGAAGTCCAGAACCCAGTGGGTAAGGGCATATACAGTATAGGCTGCTAAATATTATAATATTTATTATTTGTGAGACTGAGTTTCTGTTTTCACAGATCCAATGATACTTCCAGCGCTTGCTCTCAGATATGTGTGCAGTGCTCTCAGCCACTCACACATCATGTGATTGATGTAAAAATAATGTTCATTAAACTGTCAATTTGTTAAAAGTATTATTTCATCAAAAGCTCTATTATTATGAAAGGAGCTGAACTGTCTCATTAGGGCCACATGAAAAATTCTACAGTATACTATGGTATAAATACTATAGTATACTATGGTATAAATACTATAATATGCTAAGATAAATACAATAATATACTAAAACAATAAGGCACAAGGAGGTGTGGTATATGGCCAAAATACCATGGCTAAAGGCTGTTCTTATGCACGATGCAACGTAGAGTGCCTGAATACAACCCTTAGCTGTGGTATATTGTCCATATACCACAACCCCCCAAGGTGCCTTGTAGCTGTTATAAACTGTTACAAACTTAATAAGAACAGTCATAATAAATGTTTTGTCATACCCGTGCTATACAGTCTTACCGTATATACCACGGTTTTCAGCCAATCACCAGTTTTTCTAGGTCCTTTGCAGCACCTGACCACATGACTGGGCTATAATCAAGATAAGATCAAACTAGAGCCTGCAGGACTTGCTTTGTGGAGCGTGGTTTCAAAAAGCAGAGCATCTCTTTATCACGGACAGACCTCTCCCCATCTTTACAACCATTGAATCAATATGTTTTGACCATGACAGTTTACAATCCAAGGTAACGCCAAGTACTTTAGTCGCCTCAACTTGCTCAACAGCCACATTTTTAATTATCAGATTCAGCTGAGGTCTAGAACTTATGCAATGATTTGTACCAAATACAATGTTCTTAGAAAAAGAAGAGGGCCAAGAGCGCTGCCCTGCGGTATACCACTCTTTACATGTTTAGCTTCTCTGCCAGGGAAAATGCAGAGCGCCAAATTCAAATAAATTACTATAAAAATCAAACTTTCATTAAATCACACATGCAAGATAGCAAATTAAATCTACACTTGTGAATCCAGCCAATGTGTCAGATTTCAAAAAGGCTTTTCGATGAAGGCAAACAATGCTATTTTCTGAGGATAGCACCTCCGTAAACAAAGAGAGAAAAGCATATTTCAACCCTGCAAGCGTGACTCAAAATGCAGAAATAAAAATATAATTCATGCCTTACCTTTGACGAGCTTCTTATGTTGGCACTCCAATATGTCCCATAAACATCACAAATGGTCCTTTTGCTCGAGTAATTCCGTTGAATTATATCCAAAATGTCCATTTATTTGGCACGTTTGATCCAGAAAACCACCGGTTCCAACTTGCGCAATGTGACTACAAAATATCTCAAAAGTCCGCTACGAAAACCTGCGGACTCTCCTTCACTGCAGCCGACGTGAGTAAAACATTTAAATGTGTTAACCCTCGCAAGACTGCAGACCCAGATGGCATCCACAGCCGCGTCCTCAGAGCATGCGCAGACCAGCTGGTTGGTGTGTTTACGGACATATTCAATCAATCCTTATCCCAGTCTGCTGTTCCCACATGCTTCAAGATCGCCATCATTGTTCCTGTTCCCAAGAAAGCTAAGGTAACTGAGCTAAACGACTACCGCCCGAAGCACTCACTTCCGTCGTCATGAAGTGCTTTGAGAGACTTGTCAAGGACCATATCACCTCCACCCTACCTGTCACCCTAGACCCACTCCTATTTGCTTACCGCCCCAATAGGTCCACAGATGACGCAATCGCAACCACACTGCACACTGCCCTAACCCATCTAGACAAGAGGAATACCTATGTGAGAATGCTGTTCATCATTTACATTACATTTACATTTAAGTCATTTAGCAGACGCTCTTATCCAGAGCGACTTACAAATTGGTGCGTTCACCTTATGACATCCATCGACTACAGCTCAGCATTTAACACCATCGTACCCTCCATACTCGTCATCAAGCTTGAGGCCCTGGGTCTCGACGCCGCCCTGTGCAACTGGGTACTGGACTTCCTGACGGGCCGCCCCCAGGTGGTGAGGGTAGGTAACAACATCTCCACCCCGCTGATCCTCAACACTGGGGCCCCAAAAGGGTGCGTTCTGAGCCCTCTCCTGTACTCCCTGTTCACCCACGACTGCGTGGCCATGCACGCCTCCAACTCAATCATCAAGTTTGCAGACAACACTACAGTGGTAGGCTTGATTACCAACAACGACGAGACGGCCTACAGGGAGGAGGTGAGGGCCCTCGGTGTGTGGTGTCAGGAAAATAACCTCACACTCAACGTCAACAAAACGAAGGAGATGGTTGTGGACTTCAGGAAACAACAGAGGGAGCACGCCCCTATCCACATCGACGGGACAGTAGTGGAGAGGGTAGTAGGTTTTAAGTTCCTCTGCGTACACATCACGGAAAAACTGAATTGGTCCACCCACACAGACAGCATTGTGAAGAAGGCGCAGCAGCGCTCGCATTAACGTTAACATCTGCTAACGATGTGTATGTGACAAATACAATTGGATTTGATTTGAAGTTACCTGTAATCTTTGCCAAAACATTTCAAACTACTTTTGTAATACAACTTTAGGTATTTTTAACGTAAATAATAAATCAAATTGATGACGGGAGGATCTGTGTTCAATACAGGAGGAAAACAAACTGTAGCTAGCTTTCTGGTCTATCTAACAGTACACTACAAGTGACCCTCATTCTGAACAGGGCTACCTCTTCATTACACAAAGGAATAACCTCAACCAATTTCTAAAGACTGTTGACATCCAGTGGAAGCGGTAGGAACTGCAAGAAGGTCCCTTAGAAATCTGGATTCCCAATGAAAACCCATTGAAAGAGAGTGACCTCAAAAAAAGAACATCTGAATGGTTTCTCCTCTGGGTTTTGCCTGCTTATGGTTATGGTATCCTCACAGACATGATTCAAACAGTTTTAGAAACTTCAGAGTGTTTTCTATCCAAATAATAATAATATAATAATAATAATAATATGCATATCTTATCTTCTGGGGATGAGTATCAGGCAGTTGAATTTGGGCATGCATTTCATCCAGACATGAAAATACTTCCCCCTGTCACCAAGAAGTTAACATTAGAGAAGCTTCCATTGAAGAAAATCCTTTGTGTTCTATTAGATAGATAGCTCTGAATCCATGGTATGGCAGAGGTTGAAAAGCCATGAATACTAGTTTTTTTTCAACAACGAGTTATGGTCAATAATATTTAAGGCTGCACTGAAATTTGACAGTACAGCTCCCACAATCTTCTTATTATCAATTTCTTTCAAACAATCATCAGACATTTGTGTCAGTACAGTACAAGTTTAGTGCCCTTTTCTATAAGCATGCTCCAATTATTTTGTTAATTTGTTTACAGAGAAATAGCATTGTATCTGTTCAACCACACATTTTTGCTAAAAGTTTTGTAAAAGTAGGCAGCAAGCTGATTGGCCGGATGTTAGAACCAGTAAAGGTCACTGTCGTCGTGGAAATGACCGGACCAAGGTGCAGCGTGGTGAGCGTACATTTTCCTTTATTTTTAAATGTCGCCAACAAAACAATAAACAACAAAACATGAACGTGAAGCTCCGTAACTCTAACATGCATTAAACGAGGACAACTACCCACAAATACAAAAGGAAAAAGGCTGCCTAAGTATGATTCCCCATCAGAGACAACGATAGACAACTGTAACCCGATTGAGAACCATACCCGGCCAAAACATAGAAACAAAGAACATAAAGTTTCCCACCCGAGTCACACCCTGACCAACCAAACGTAGAAAATAAAAAGATCTCTATGGTCCGGGTGTGACAAAAGGATGCTTTATCATTCTTGGGTAGAGGAATGACTTTGGCTTCCCTCCAGGTCTGAGGACAAACATTTTTCTCCAGACTCAGATTAAATATATGACAAATAGGAGTGGGAATATATCAGGTGGTGTCTCATTATTGATGGACAAAAATAATTCTTCCACCGCACCCACACTAACTTTACAGAATTCAAAATGACAATGCTTTTCTTTCATTATTAGATATTTTATACATGCATATGATGGCTCACAGTTTGTTGGCATTTCATTTCTAACTTTGCCAATGAAATAGTCATTCAAGTAATTGGCAACATCAGAAGGTTTTGTGATAAATGAGCCATCTGATTCAATTACAGATGAATTAGTCTTTCTGCCCATAATTTCATATAAAGTATTCCAAAACTTTTTTCCATACTTTGTCATTTATCTCAGTTTCATAATACAATTTCTTCTTATTTTTGATCAGTTTAGTCACATCATTTCTCAATACAGTAAGTTTGCCAATCAGATGTGCAGCCAGGCTTAATCAATCCTTTTGCCTCATCCCTCTCAACCATTTACATTTTACATTTACATTTAAGTCATTTAGCAGACGCTCTTATCCAGAGCGACTTACAAATTGGTGCTTTCACCTTATGACATCCAGTGGAACAGCCACTTTACAATAGTGCATCTAAGTCTTTTAAGGGGGGGGGTGAGAAGGATTACTTTATCCTATCCTAGGTATTCCTTAAAGAGGTGGGGTTTCAGGTGTCTCCGGAAGGTGGTGATTGACTCCGCTGTCCTGGCGTCGTGAGGGAGTTTGTTCCACCATTGGGGGGCCAGAGCAGCGAACAGTTTTGACTGGGCTGAGCGGGAACTGTACTTCCTCAGTGGTAGGGAGGCGAGCAGGCCAGAGGTGGATGAACGCAGTGCCCTTGTTTGGGTGTAGGGCCTGATCAGAGCCTGGAGGTACTGAGGTGCCGTTCCCCTCACAGCTCCGTAGGCAAGCACCATGGTCTTGTAGCGGATGCGAGCTTCAACTGGAAGCCAGTGGAGAGAGCGGAGGAGCGGGGTGACGTGAGAGAACTTGGGAAGGTTGAACACCAGACGGGCTGCGGCGTTCTGGATGAGTTGTAGGGTTTAATGGCACAGGCAGGGAGCCCAGCCAACAGCGAGTTGCAGTAATCCAGACGGGAGATGACAAGTGCCTGGATTAGGACCTGTGCCGCTTCCTGTGTGAGGCAGGGTCGTACTCTGGATGTTGTAGAGCATGAACCTACAGGAACGGGCCACCGCCTTGATGTTAGTTGAGAACGACAGGGTGTTGTCCAGGATCACGCCAAGGTTCTTAGCGCTCTGGGAGGAGGACACGATGGAGTTGTCAACCGTGATGGCGAGATCATGGAACGGGCAGTCCTTCCCCGGGAGGAAGAGCAGCTCCGTCTTGCCGAGGTTCAGCTTGAGGTGGTGATCCGTCATCCACACTGATATGTCTGCCAGACATGCAGAGATGCGATTCGCCACCTGGTCATCAGAGGGGGGAAAGGAGAAGATTAATTGTGTGTCGTCTGCATAGCAATGATAGGAGAGACCATGTGAGGTTATGACAGAGCCAAGTGACTTGGTGTATAGCGAGAATAGGAGAGGGCCTAGAACAGAGCCCTGGGGGACACCAGTGGTGAGAGCGCATGGTGAGGAGACAGATTCTCGCCACGCCACCTGGTAGGAGCGACCTGTCAGGTAGGACGCAATCCAAGCATGGGCCGCGCCGGAGATGCCCAACTCGGAGAGGGTGGAGAGGAGGATCTGATGGTTCACAGTATCGAAGGCAGCCGATAGGTCTAGAAGGATGAGAGCAGAGGAGAGAGAGTTAGCTTTAGCAGTGCGGAGTGCCTCCGTGATACAGAGAAGAGCAGTCTCAGTTGAATGACTAGTCTTGAAACCTGACTGATTTGGATCAAGAAGGTCATTCTGAGAGAGATAGCGGGAGAGCTGGCCAAGGACGGCACGTTCAAGAGTTTTGGAGAGAAAAGAAAGAAGGGATACTGGTCTGTAGTTGTTGACATCGGAAGGATCGAGTGTAGGTTTTTTCAGAAGGGGTGCAACTCTCGTTCTCTTGAAGACGGGAGGGACGTAGCCAGCGGTCAGGGATGAGTTGATGAGCGAGGTGAGGTAAGGGAGAAGGTCACCGGAAATGGTCTGGAGAAGAGAGGAGGGGATAGGGTCAAGCGGGCAGGTTGTTGGGCGGCCGGCCGTCACAAGACGCGAGATGTCATCTGGAGAGAGAGGGGAGAAAGAGGTCAGAGCACAGGGTAGGGCAGTGTGAGCAGAACCAGCGGTGTCGTTTGACTTAGCAAACGAGGATCGGATGTCGTCGACCTTCTTTTCAAAATGGTTGACGAAGTCATCTGCAGAGAGGGAGGAGGGGGGAGGGGGAGGAGGATTCAGGAGGGAGGAGAAGGTGGCAAAGAGCTTCCTAGGGTTAGAGGCAGATGCTTGGAATTTAGAGTGGTAGAAAGTGGCTTTAGCAGCAGAGACAGAGGAGGAAAATGTAGAGAGGAGGGAGTGAAAGGATGCCAGGTCCGCAGGGAGGCGAGTTTTCCTCCATTTCCGCTCGGTTGCCCGGAGCCCTGTTCTGTGAGCTCGCAATGAGTCGTCGAGCCACGGAGCGGGAGGGGAGGACCGAGCCGGCCTGGAGGATAGGGGACATAGAGAGTCAAAGGATGCAGAAAGGGAGGAGAGGAGGGTTGAGGAGGCAGAATCAGGAGATAGGTTGGAGAAGGTTTGAGCAGAGGGAAGAGATGATAGGATGGAAGAGGAGAGAGAAGCGGGGAGAGAGAGCGAAGGTTGGGACGGCGCGATACCATCCGAGTAGGGGCAGTGTGGGAAGTGTTGGATGAGAGCGAGAGGGAAAAGGATACAATGTAGTGGTCGGAGACTTGGAGGGAGTTGCAATGAGGTTAGTGGAAGAACAGCATCTAGTAAAGATGAGGTTGAGCGTATTGCCTGCCTTGTGAGTAGGGGGAAGGTGAGAGGGTGAGGTCAAAAGAGGAGAGGAGTGGAAAGAAGGAGGCAGAGAGGAATGAGTCAAAGGTAGACGGGGGAGGTTAAAGTCGCCCAGAACTGTGAGAGGTGAGCCGTCCTCAGGAAAGGAGCTTATCAAGGCATCAAGCTCATTGATGAACTCTCCGAGGGAACCTGGAGGGCGATAAATGATAAGGATGTTAAGCTTGAAAGGTCTGGTAACTGTGACAGCATGGAATTCAAAGGAGGCGATAGACAGATGGGTAAGGGGAGAAAGAGAGAATGACCACTTGAGAGAGATGAGGATCCCGGTGCCACCACCCCGCTGACCAGAAGCTCTCGGGGTGTGCGAGAACACGTGGGCGGACGAAGAGAGAGCAGTAGGAGTAGCGGTGTTGTCTGTGGTGATCCATGTTTCTGTCAGTGCCAAGAAGTCGAGGGACTGGAGGGAGGCATAGGCTGAGATGAACTCTGCCTTGTTGGCCGCAGATCAGCAGTTCCAGAGGCTACCGGAGACCTGGAACTCCACGTGGGTCGTGCGCGCTGGGACCACCAGATTAGGGTGGCCGCGGCCACGCGGTGTGGAGCGTTTGTATGGTCTGTGCAGAGAGGAGAGAACAGGGATAGACAGACACATAGTTGACAGGCTAGAGAAGAGGCTACGCTAATGCAAAGGAGATTGGAATGACAAGTGGACTACACGTCTCGAATGTTCAGAAAGTTAAGCTTATGTAGCAAGAATCTAATTGACTAAAATGATTAAAATGATACAGTACTGCTGAGGTAGGCTAGCTGGCAGTGGCTGCGTTGTTGACTTTGTAGGCTAGCTGGCAGTGGCTGCGTTGTTGACACTACACTAATCAAGTCGTTCCGTTGAGTGTAAAGTTTCTACAATGCTGCTATTTGGGGGCTAGCTGGCTAGCTAGCAGTGTTGATTACGTTACGTTGCGTTAAAAGAACGACAATAGCTGGCTAGCTAACCTAGAAAATCGCTCTAGACTACACAATTATCTTTGAAACAAAGACGGCTATGTAGCTAGCTACGATCAAACAAATCACACCGTTGGGACTGTAATGAAATGAAATGAAAATGTGATACTACCTGTGGAGCGAAGCAGAATGCGACCGGAATGCGAAAGTTCTATTCAGTAGACGTTGGCTAGCTGTTGGCTAGCTAAGTGACTCCTACGTTAAGGACGACAAATAGCTGGCTAGCTAACCTCGGTAAATTAAGATAATCACTCTAAGACTACACACTCTAAACTACACAATTATCTTGGATACGAAGACAGCAAAGACAACTATGTAGCTAGCTAACACTACACTAATCAAGTCGTTCAGTTGAGTGTGATAGTTACTACAGTGCCACGGTAGACGGTGAACGTTTGCTAGCTGGCTAGCTGCTGGGCAGATAGGAGGACGACGAAATACGATAATTACGCAATTATCTTTGATACAAAGACGGCTATGTAGCTAGCTAAGAAGAAATTGCTAAGATTAGACAAATCAAACCGTTGTACTATAATGAAATGTAATGAAATGTAATGAAAAGTTATACAACCTGCAGACCGAAGCAGACCGAAGCGCGGATGCGACCGCTCGCTCCAACCCGGAAGTAGCCAGCTACAGATTTTCAATTCCTCATCAATCCACGGGGCCTCAACAGTTCTAACAGTCAGTTTCTTAATTGGTGCATGCTTATCAATAACTGGAATAATCAATTTCATATTTGGAAGAAACAAGAGCAACGTCTGGATGCTCTTAATTACACACATCAGACCAACACATATTTGTTATCTTCAACATAGGAATCAGTACAAAACATTTTGTATGATCTCTTATACATTTTTTTAGGCCCAACCTTTGTAACTTTGGCTTTTATAGATATGGCCACTATATCATGGTCGGTACATCCAATGGGTATGGATACAGCTTTAGAGCAGAGTTCTGCAGCATTGGTAAAGATGTGATCAATACACGTGGACAATAAAGTTCCTGTACTGTTTGTAAACACCCTTGTAGATTGATGAATAACCTGAACCAGATTACAGACACTGGTGACAATGAGCTGCTTCCTCTTGAGCGGACAGCTGGATGAAAACCAGTCTATATTCAGGTTACATCACACACATTATCAGGCATTGTATACATATTATACAGATAATGTTAGCACTTGGTGGCCTATAACAGCACCCCAAAAGACAAGGCTTTAGATGAGGTATGTGAACATGCAACCACAACACTTCAACAACATTAGACATGAGATCCTGTATACTGTATGTCTCTGAACATAGAGTATACAGCAACACCTCCACCATAGGCATTCCTGTCTCTTCTGTAGATGTTACATTGCCTTGCGAAATCTTTTTGTATCCAAATCCGGCTTTAAACTTCTTCACAACAGTATCTCGGATCTGCCTGGTGTGTTCCTTGTTCTTCATGATGCTCTCTACACTTTTAATGGACCTCTGAGACTATCACAGTGCAGGTGCATTTATACGGAGACTTGATTACACACAGGTGGATTGTATTTATCATCATTAGTCATTTAGGTCAACATTGGATCATTCAGAGATCCTCACTGAACTTCTGGAGAGAGTTTGCTGCACTGAAAGTAAAGGGGCTGAATAATTTTGCACGCCCAATTTTTCAGTTTTTGATTTGTTAAAAAAGTTTGAAATATCCAATAAATGCCGTTCCACTTCATGATTGTGTCCCACTTGTTGTTGATTCTTCACAAAAAAATACAGTTTTATATCTTTATGTTTGAAGCCTGAAATGTGGCAAAAGGTCGCAAAGTTCAAGGGGGCCGAATACTTTCGCAAGGCACTGTATATCCCTGTATTACTACTGCTGTGTCATCAAAGGAATTATCTAAGTGAGTCTCAGAGATGGCCGATATATGAATGTTATGATTTCATAAGCCCTATCTCTAAGGCTACATATATTAATATGGGCTGTCTTCTTGTCCTTTCCTGGGTAGCTTATCGAAGATAGAGATAATATGAAGAAAGAAACACATAGCATGACAAGAACATTGTCACATTAGAGTCAGTCAATCAGGCACTTGTGAGTGTCCGTTGGTGTATGTGTGTGTGTATGTGTGTGATGTGGAGCTGAAACTACTGACCCGGAAGCTTTCTCCCAGTCTTTTTTTTTGGGGGGGGGGACAATATGTCTGCTGTAGTGGATGTAAGTAATGTCCCCACGCTCTCTGGCAGCTTTCTTGCTTCCGAGTAGTCTTTGCTTAGGTACTTGTTGGTCCCGCTCAAGTTCTTGGCTCTATCCAGAATAGCCATCTTGTCTTTAAACCTTAGGAACTTGACCTTTATCGGCCTGGGTCTGGAACCTGGGCTGTTTACAGGTTTTCAAGACTTGTGGGCGCGCTCCACCTCAATCTTGATCTATCTGCAGCTTTTCAGTGATAATTTTTCTCACTTTCTCCTTAGACTTCCGTTCTCATGTGAAAACTTTGGTATGCCATCCACAACAATGGTATTCCTCCTGGATTGTCCCTCTAGATGGTTTCCCAGTCATTGTCAATAATGATTCACAGACAGTGCTGATGTCATCTCATGTGGACTTAGTTTGTTGAAAAAATGACAGGCTACTTTGACACTGACAAACTGAGAATCTGAGATCAATACAAACAACCTTGTCTTGAATCCATCAATAGCCTAGGTCTAGGTTTGTGGAGACACATATTGTAGGCTACCTTATGAGGAGGAAAGTAGTCCTAAAAATGCTTTCCAGGTTCACTGACTTACTCAATGATGGGCAGCTCACTCGCTACTGATGGCCAATGTCCTTGTGCCAAAAGCCTATCTCTCTCTTGTTTTAGTTTGTAAAACAATATTTGGAAGTTGCTCTAATATTTCTGGTAACCTACAGCAGACAGATTAGAGTATTTTCTTTTCAGCAGGAGACATTTGCTTTTCCCCTTCAGATACTCCCCGGCCCTTGTCCAGGGTCCTGCTCCCTACAGGATTTCCTCCCAGGTCCAGTCCACCTGACCACGCTGCTTTTTCCATTGGTGGTGGGATCTTGTCCTTTGTGTTGCATGTGTTGCACTCCTAGCTTTACGTTCGTTGAGTTGTTTATTGTATTTTGGTGGAACATTTAATATTTAAGAAAATGTATGCCTACCACGCTGCACCTTGGTCTTCATTTAACGACGGACGTAACACAAATACTGATGGACTCAACTAACAAACTAATGGACAATCTGACCAGAGAGGCCCGGGGCCTTAAGAACAGTTTGCAGTTCTACCAAGGCGAGGCGGGTTTCCTAAGAGACTTACAGCCAGTGCTTTCCGATTTTGAACTGTTCTGTTCCGGAACCTATTTGGCTGGATCCAGTACCTCTCTTGGCATGAAAATGAATTGTCACTTTTTGCAGATAAAAGCAATCAAAGTTCATTTGAGTTGCCTCCGTTAATTCTCCTCTTCCTATAATTATTGCTGCCAACTTCCCATGCTTACCGTGGGGAGCGAGTGACCGTTCTGCGCACCATGCCTTCAGTGTGCGTCCACAGTCCGGTGCGCTCTGTGCAAGCTCCCCTCAGTTGCCGTGCTAGAGTGGGCATTCAGCCAGCGCTCCTGGCCTCCGGTGTGTCTCTTCGGCCTAGGATATCCTGCGCCAGCTCTATGAACGGTATCCCCAGTTTGCCAGCACAACCCAGTGCGGCCTGTGCCAGCTCCCCGCACTTGCCGTGCTACAGGGGGGATTCAGCCAGGACGCATTGTGTCAGCTCTATGCTTCAGACCTCCAGTGCGCCTCCACGGCCCAGCATATCCTGCGCCGGCTCTTCGCACTATGCCTCCAGTGCGCCTTCATAGCCCAGTGCGTCCCATGCCAGCTCTCCACACTCACCGAGCTAAAGTGGGTATCCAGCCAGGACGTGTTGTGGCAGCTCCCCGCACCAGGCTTCTAGTACGTCTCCTCAGTCCGGTGAGACCTGTTCCGGCTCCACGTACAAAGCCTCCAGTGATGATCCATGGTCCGAAGCCTCCAGTGATAATCCATGGCCCGGAGCCTCTAGTGATAATCCATGGCACGAAGCCTCCAGTGATGATCCATGACCCGGAGCATCCAGTGATTATCCATGGCACAAAGCCTCCAATGATGATCCCTGGCCCGGAGCCTGTAGTGGTAATCCATGGCACAAAGCCTCCAGTGATGATCCATGGCCTGGAGCCTGTAGTAACGGTCCACGGCATGGAGCCTGCAGCGACGGTACCCAGTCCGGAGCATGCAGCGACGGTCCCCAGTCCGGAGCCTGCAGCGACGGTCCCCAGTCCGGAGCCTGCAGCGACGGTCCCCAGTCCAGAGCCTCCAGCGATGAGCCGCAGTCCAGAGCCTCCAGCAATGATCCGCAGTTCAGAGCCTCCAGCGATGAGCCTTAGTCCAGAGGCTTCAGCGACGAGCTGCTCTCCAGAGCCTCCAGCGGGGGTTCCCAGTTCAAAGCCTCCAGGGATGATCCACGGTCCGGTTCCACAGACCTTAGAGAACCATTAAATTCTCTATTTGGTAGGTCAGGGTGTGACTAGGGTGGGAAATCTATGTTTATATTTCTTTGTTGGCCGAGTATAGTTCCCAATCAGAGGCAGCTGTCTATCATTGTCTCTGATTGGGGATCATACTTAGGCAGCCCTTTTTCCTACCTTCTGTTGTGGGATCTTGTCTTTTTGTGTTGCATGTGTTGCACTCCTAGCTTTACGTTCATTGAGTTGTTTATTGTTGTTGGTGGAACATTTAAAATGAAAGAAAATGTACGTCTACCACGCTGCACGACAGACAATTTGGACAAAGCTCTTAAAGCTATTTTCCTCTTGTTTTAACAATCGCTTGTAGAACAAGCCACCGGCTTTGGTTTTGGATGTCATGGCAGCAACGTAAGCTAACGCTAGTACTCCCCGCAGTTCGAGACAGGGCAGGTTGTAGGGCATATGGAAACAAACAGCAGGGATTTAGACAGCCACAATCTGCAGTCCCAGCCATAAGTGCTAACAGTGTAGCGGACTATATTCAAGCTTTCAGGAAAACTTGATAGCTTGATAGCTACAGTATTTAGCAGCTAGGCTAGCTGCTATGCCAAGCAGCTCTTCAGACTTTTGGTTGGCAGGCTCCCTGGACAGATAGTAACGGTCCCAGCAACTGATACAAATTCAAAAGGTAGCTAGTAATCTATATAGTATTATAAATACTGTAGTAAAAGAAAACTGTAGTATAGTAATTTTTGTAGTGTTTTGCGGATTGTAGAATTTTCTGTTTTGTTTTGGCAGACGGTACTATACTGTAGTATTTACTGTAGTGTTTTGGCAGACGGTACTATACTGTAGTATTTACTGTAGTGTTTTGGCAGACGGTACTATACTGTAGTATTTACTGTAGTGTTTTGGCAGACGGTACTATACTGTAGTATTTACTGTAGTGTTTTGCGGACTGTAGTACAGTGGTTACCAACCATGTACTAGAACCCCTGGAGGTACTTGTCCATTCCACAGGGGGTACTAGAACCCCTGGAGGTACTTGTCCATTCCACAGGGGGTACTAGAACCCCTGGAGGTACTTGTCCATTCCACAGGGCGTACTAGAACCCCTGGAGGTACTTTTCCATTCCACAGGGGGTACTAGAACCCCTGGAGGTACTTGTCCATTCCACAGGGGGTACTAGAACCCCTGGAGGTACTTGTCCATTCCACAGGGGGTACTTAAGAAGACTCATGACACCACAGACCTACTGATAAAATGCACATGAGGGGGTACTTCAGGGATACTCCGGACAGAACCAAATTCAGTTGGTGGTACGGAAACCAAAAAGGTTGGGAACCACTGCTGCAGTATACTGTCGTTTTTAATAGTGGTGGGAAACAAAGCTTCCTGAAGCATTGCGGTTTCCATCAAAAATAGGTTAACTTTTCGATGCTTTGATCAACACAATGTGACACCTGCTAGGCAAAATAATTTAGAGCTGCCAAATTATTGTAGATGACGATCCACACTCCGTAGTGCGTGCGCAGCGGAGCCTTTTCATCTTCTACCAATCCAATACCCAACCAATCAGGTGGTTGTTCAACGAAATGAAGCTTCGGAAGTCCTTGATCACGTGCTTCTGATAAAATGATACAGGTATCGGCACACTGCTTCACACTGCTTGGCTATTTCGACACGCCTTGGAGCACCAGTATGAAATGTAAAAAATACTATTATTCACTATAGTGTTTTTGTTAAATTATCTTTGACATTGACGCTTTGTCCTTTAGGAAAACTGCTGGGGAGATACTAAGAGTGCAAACTGTCCGTAATCTTTAGATAGTCATGCAGCCTAGCATGCAGCACTTCTGCTCTTCTCTGTAATCTGTATGGCACACAATATGGTCTATACTTGGCATGTAGGTTTCTCACTTATGGGCGGCACAAATTGAAATATGGGGAGGAAAATGGGCAGGGTATATGCAAATGAAATAATGTAGTATTTACTATATTTAACTATAGTTACTATATTTACTATAGAGATACTACAGTATGCTACAGTTTACTATAGTATTCTATAGTTAACTGTAGTATTTCTTTATATGGGGGTAAACACTTACTGTAGGTTGACACAGGTTTAATTTAAGAGCGACCACCTATGAAATCACCCACAGAATGTCCCCCAAAAAGTGCCACCCATAAACAAACAAAATCAGTAAACAACATTATAGAGTAAGTGGCCATACCTGGGAGGGTCAAACAGCACACTATTTTAGTGAGGAGCGGAGGAACAGGGAAACAACACTCCTCCTCCACACTCCTCATCCACACAGAGGCGGTTAGAGCCTGTCTCTCTAATTATGCTATTCTAAGGACCATAATAATCACTCTCTCTCTCGTCTCTCACTCTCGTTCTATAAAAACAAATCCACTGCAGGGCTCTATAGCATCTCCTCCCCATTTGGCTGGTTGGTGGCTGGTGTTAATTTCCCACTCTGGCCATCCTACGCTAAACCACGGTCTACACAAAATACATGCGCCAAACCAGCGAACCGCTATTATCCTCCCCACATCCTCTCACCTCTCCCCCACTCAGTCCCTCCTCACACCTCCCCATATCCTCCCCCTGGCCTGCATCGTATCACAGTCCTCACAAACACCACTACTATAGCAACCGTCTTCTCCATCTCCATCCTTTGGCTGCTGGTCATTAAGCCTGCTTGTGGCCATGCTTGGTGGTGGGAGCAGAAAGGAAGGGAAGGAGAGAAATCCGAAACAAATGAGTGTGGCTCGCTGACAGATGTGCTGGCCCTGTTGCCTTGCCTTTGTTTGGGGACAAAAGCTTTCCAGTTTCCCCCCTGAGCCGTGCTGCGCTGGTTAGGTGTCTGGGTGGCAGCCGGGCTGGGTGGAGGAGATTAGGAGGTTATGTAAAATGAGATAATTCAACCTGGCCTGGTTGGCGTTGCCTGCATGGTGCATCTGAGTGGTGCTGAGTGAGCTCAGGGACTGTACTGTATGACTGTTGTGGTCATCCTGTCTGGGTTGGCGCCCCCCTTGGGTTGTGCCGTGGCGGAGATCTTTGTGGGCTATACTCAGCCTTGTCTCAGGATGGTAAGTTGGTGGTTGAAGATATCCCTCTAGTGGTGTGGGGGCTGTGCTTTGGCAAAGTGGGTGGGGTTATATCCTTCCTGTTTGGCCCTGTCCGGGGGTGTCCTCGGATGGGGCCACAGTGTCTCCTGACCCCTCCTGTCTCAGCCTCCAGTATTTATGCTGCAGTAGTGTATGTGTCGGGGGGCTAGGGTCAGTTTGTTATATCTGGAGTACTTCTCCTGTCCTATTCGGTGTCCTGTGTGAATCTAAGTGTGCGTTCTCTAATTCTCTCCTTCTCTCTTTCTTTCTCTCTCAGAGGACCTGAGCCCTAGGACCATGCCCCAGGACTACCTGACATGATGACTCCTTGCTGTCCCCAGTCCACCTGGCCATGCTGCTGCTCCAGTTTCAACTGTTCTGCCTTACTATTATTTGACCATGCTGGTCATTTATGAACATTTGAACATCTTGGCCATGTTCTGTTATAATCTCCACCCGGCACAGCCAGAAGAGGACTGGCCACCCCACATATGCTCTCTCTAATTCTCTCTTTCTTTCTCTCTCTCGGAGGACCTGAGCCCTAGGATCGTGCCCCAGGACTACCTGACATGATGACTCCTTGCTGTCCCCAGTCCACCTGACTGTGCTGCTGCTCCAGTTTCAACTGTTCTGCCTTATTATTATTCGACCATGCTGGTCATTTATGAACATTTGAACATCTTGGCCATGTTCTGTTATAATCTCTACCCGGCACAGCCAGAAGAGGCCACCCCACATAGCCTGGTTCCTCTCTAGGTTTCTTCCTAGGTTTTGGCTTTTCTAGGGAGTTTTTCCTAGCCACCATGCTTTTACACCTGCATTGCTTGCTGTTTGGGGTTTTAGGCTGGGTTTCTGTACAGCACTTTGAGATATCAGCTGATGTACGAAGGGCTATATAAATACATTTGATTTGATTTGATTTGATTTTGATTTACTGTAGAGAGGGAGTCACAGGGTACATGGTCTGCCAGATAATTTGTTATACAGACCAGGCCTTGCCCCAACCACTGTATGTTACTGTATAGTACCATGTAGGGCAGACCCCGAATTTCCTCGGTGTTAGGAATTCAGCATTCTCTGTGTTCATCTTGCTAACCCCATTGTCACACCTCTGAGAAGCAGAGGTTCTGTTGTGATTACATCATATAGGGCTGATATCAGTTTGGAGGTTCATTTTACAGTAATGCTATTGGTCAACAACTCAGATTTAGAATCCAAAACAACTTAGATGTTATAAAAGGTCTTAGATAAATTGTTTCTCTCTCTTTTTTGTGCCTGACCAGCGGTGGTGAGATACCTACACTCTCTCTTTTTTGTGCCTGACCAGCGGTGGTGAGATACCTACACTCTCTCTTTTTTGTGCCTGACCAGCGGTGGTGAGATACCTACACTCTCTCTTTTTTGTGCCTGACCAGCGGTGGTGAGATACCTACACTCTCTCTTTTTTGTACCTGACCAGCGGTGGTGACCTACACTCTCTCTTTTTGTGCCTGACCAGTGGTGAGATACCTACACTCTCTGTTTTTTGTGCCTGACCAGCGGTGGTGAGATACCTACACTCTCTGTTTTTTGTGCCTGACCAGCGGTGGTGAGATACCTACACTCTCTCTTTTTTGTACCTGACCAGCGGTGGTGAGATACCTACACTCTCTCTTTTTTGTGCCTGACCAGCGGTGGTGAGATACCTACACTCTCTGTTTTTTGTGCCTGACCAGCGGTGGTGAGATACCTACACTCTCTGTTTTTTGTGCCTGACCAGCGGTGGTGAGATACCTACACTCTCTCTTTTTTGTGCCTGACCAGCGGTGGTGAGATACCTACACTTTCTCTTTTTTGTGCCTGACCAGTGGTGGTGAGATACCTACACTCTCTGTTTTTCCTCTCTCTCCCATGAGCTATATGCTATGGTTTCTTTGTTTCTCTCTCTCTCTATGATCATGTCTAGAGTAGTGCTTTGTAATACTTGTTAATGCTTTGTAACTTAAGCTTAATGCCTTGTATGTGAATCCATTCATTGTACAATGTTAATTAAATATCTGCATTTGATATAGACAATTCTCAGACCAATTCTTTGTAGTCAATGTCAACTCATTGTCTAATGCTTGCTCGTATATTTTAATGATCTTTAAGGAGTCAGAATTGTTTATTTATTGGCTAATTGCTTAGTCTTATTATGAGTCGCATGTGATGTATACAAAATATGCATACATTAAATATTACTGCCCACTATAACCATATATCTATCACCTGCTCAGTCTAATGCATTGTGTGGATGACCCATCTAATGTTTAGTGGGCCCACCCAATCTTACCACAACTTGTGTAGCAGAGCCTTTATACCCCGAAAAGCTGATGTGAGCTGATGCAGTCCTGGATCCTGGGGGGACTGCATCATCGAACCACCCTCCCTGACCTCTGACCCCTCTACACAGAGACCAGGCTGATCTTCAGAGTCCTTAAGCTCAGTTGCAAACAAGACCCTGCACATAGGGGCCATCCGGTGGAATAACGACTCAACCATATTGAACAGTTGACCATACATGAGATTGAGTCAGCATACATGAGATTGAGTCAGCATACATGAGATTGAGTCAGCATACATGAGATTGAGTGAGCGTACATGAGATTGAGTCAGCATACATGAGATTGAGTCAGCGTACATGAGATTGAGTCAGCGTACATGAGATTGAGTCAGCGTACATGAGATTGAGTCAGCGTACCTTATGTAAGAGTCAGTCGACTATGGAGGGAAGCATACTGGGTCATGAGCGAGTCAACCATACACTGACAGTCGACTTTCACCCAGTGTTGAATGAGCTCTGACAAGACTGATTCTGAGGCCCTGTAATCAGGATCCACCCAAGATGTACAAGATATATTTGAGACGTGTTTGAGATGTGTCCGAGACAGGGTTTGAGACAGTCGCCCCAGAGGAAACCAAGCTAGTGTGGGTTACAGCCTGGATGTGACTGCGGTCGATCTGTTCTGGTCTGAGCACATGGTTCAAAATAGCCTGTGGAGAGGCTGGTATTTCATAATGACATCCTGTACACATCAGCAAACAGATTGTCTGGCTGCATCCTCCACTACTCATCTGACATAACTATGCTGGAGAAAAAAAACATTACTGGCTCATACTCAACATTTGCCTTAAGTAGATGGTGTAGTGGCTAAGACCATTTTCAATGCATTCTTTCTCTGACTGTCAGGATGGGAGGCTAAGTGCCAGGGTTGCTACAGTACAACACTCCATTGATAGAAGCACTCCAGTTGTATCTCCTCACAGGCCTCGGGTCCATGACAGAGGAGAGGTTTGGCCCCAGCAGATTAGCAGTGCCACAAGCTAACAGCACACAGGTGGCTAATGTCCACTCCATCTGTCAGTAAGACAAGAGGTTGGCGTCAGGACGTCTGTACAAATAACCCCTCAAAAAATACCTCTGCCTCAATCTTCTCCTATGTGGAATCCAAACAAACACACCTAATAGGCCAACACATTCATGTTTAACTGTAATATATCTACATAATGAGCCATGACAGACGGAGCCCTTCAACAGACTTTACCTTTATACCACAAAGAGAACAGTTTGTATGATTTATTGGAAAATGTTGGGCATCACCCAGATGTTTTGGCTTGACCTTGGACCTTATAGGCCTGAGGTTAACCGGTCTGCAGACACATTGGGAGATACTTATGTAAGTGCACAGCTGCTGTTGGAGTTTATCTGTGATGTGACCCTTGCAGTGGTGGGTAACTGAGATCCAGAGGACGAGAGGGGGGCGAAGCAGAGGTGCGAGAATGTGTGACTGTGTGTGTGTAAAGAGTTACATGAGAAGTATTTTAAAATGTTGAACGAGAAAACAGGTTGTTTACCTTGGCCTGCTGAGAGTAGTCTCTTCGGTGTGAGTGTGTGCGTGCCTATACAAATCAAATCAAATCAAAGTTTATTTGTCACGTACGCCGAATACAACAGGTGTAAACCTTACAGTGAAATGCTTACTTACAGGCTCTAACCAATGGTGCGGAAAAAAAGGTATGTGTGTGTGTGTGTGTAGGTAAGTAAAGAAATAAAACAACACTAAAAAGACATTTGAAAAAAGAGTAGCAAGGCTATCTATATACAGACACCTGTTAGTCAGGCTTATTGAGGTAGTACAGTGCCTTGCGAAAGTATTCGGCCCCCTTGAACTTTGCGACCTTTTGCCACATTTCAGGCTTCAAACATAAAGATATAAAACCATATTTTTTTGTGAAGAATCAACAGCAAGTGGGACACAATCATGAAGTGGAACGACATTTATTGGATATTTCAAACTTTTTTAACAAATCAAAAACTGAAAAATTGGGCGTGCAAAATTATTCAGCCCCTTTGCTTTCAGTCCAGCAAACTCTCTCCAGAAGTTCAGTGAGGATCTCTGATGTTGACCTAAATGACCTAAATGACTAATGATGATAAATACAAGAGAGACAAGAGTCCAATCTTGGTTTCATCAGACCAGATAATCTTGTTTCTCATGGTCTGAGAGTCTTTAGGTGCCTTTTTGCAAACTCCAAGCGGGCTGTCATGTGCCTTTTACTGAGGAGTGTCTTCCGTCTGGCCAATACCATGAAGGCCTGATTGGTGCAGTGCTGCAGAGATGGTTGTCCTTCTAGAAGGATCACCCATCTCCACAGAGGAACTCTAGAGCTCTGCCAGAGTGACCATCGGGTTCTTGGTCACCTCCCTGACCAAGGCACTTCTCCACAGATTGCTCAGTTGGGCCAAGCGGCCCACTCTAGGAAAAGTCTTGCTGGTTCCAAACTTCTTCCATTTAAGAATGATGGAGGCCACTATGTTCTTGGGGACCTTCAATGCTGCAGACACTTTTTGGTACCCTTCCCCATATCTGTGCCTCAACACTATCCTGTCTCAGAGCTCTACAGACAATTCCTTCAACCTCATGGCTTGGTTTGCGCTTTGGAACCTTACATAGACAGGTGTGTGATATTCAAAATCATGTCCAATCAATTGAATTTACCACTGGTGGACTCCAATAAATGTTTAGAAACATCTCAAGGATGATCAATGGAAACAGGATGCACCTGAGCTCAATTTTGAGTCTCATAGCAAAGTGTTGATTACTTATGTAAATAAGTTTTTCTATTTTTTCATTTGAATAAATTTGCTAAAATTCCTAAAAACCTGTTTTTGCTTCGTCTTTATGGGGTATTGTTTGTAGATTGCTGAGGATTTTTATTTATTTAATTCATTTTAGAATAAGGCTGTAACGTAAGTAAATGAGGAACATGTTAAGGGGCCTGAATACTTAGGCACTGTATTTGTGTGTGGTGTGACTGTGTGTGTGTCTGTGTGCGTGGGATGGCTGATAACCATCATAACTCCTAAATCCACAGCCCTGAGTGAGACTGTGTGTGTGTGGTGTGACTGTGTGTGTGTGATGGCTGATAACCATCATAACTCCTAAATCCACAGCCCTGAGTGAGACTGTGTGTGTGTGGTGTGACTGTGTGTGTGTGTCTGTGTGTGTGTGATGGCTGATAACCATCATAACTCCTAAATCCACAGCCCTGAGTGAGACTGTGTGTGTGTGGTGTGACTGTGTGTGTGTGTCTGTGTGTGTGTGTCGTGTGATGGCTGATAACCATCATAACTCCTAAATCCACAGCCCTGAGTGAGACTGTGTGTGTGTGGTGTGACTGTGTGTGTGTGTCTGTGTGCGTGTGATGGCTGATAACCATCATAACTCCTAAATCCACAGCCCTGAGTGAGACTGTGTGTGTGTGGTGTGACTGTGTGTGTGTCTGTGTGCGTGTGATGGCTGATAACCATCATAACTCCTAAATCCACAGCCCTGAGTGAGACTGGTGTGATGGCTGATAACCATCATAACTCCTAAATCCACAGCCCTGAGTGAGACTGTGTGTGTGTGGTGTGACTGTGTGTGTGTGTCTGTGTGCGTGTGATGGCTGATAACCATCATAACTCCTAAATCCACAGCCCTGAGTGAGACTGTGTGTGTGTGGTGTGACTGTGTGTGTGTGTGTGTGTGTGGTGTGACTGTGTGTGTGTCGTGTGATGGCTGATAACCATCATAACTCCTAAATCCACAGCCCTGAGTGAGACTGTGTGTGTGTGGTGTGACTGTGTGTGTGTGTCTGTGTGCGTGTGATGGCTGATAACCATCATAACTCCTAAATCCACAGCCCTGAGTGAGACTGTGTGTGTGTGGTGTGACTGTGTGTGTGTGTCTGAGTGCGTGTGATGGCTGATAACCATCATAACTCCTAAATCCACAGCCCTCTGTGTGTGTGTGGTGTGACTGTGTGTGTGTGTCTGAGTGCGTGTGATGGCTGATAACCATCAAATCCAAATCCACAGCCCTGAGTGAGACTGTGTGTGTGTGGTGTGACTGTGTGTGTGTGTCTGAGTGCGTGTGATGGCTGATAACCATCATAACTCCTAAATCCACAGCCCTGAGTGAGACTGTGTGTGTGTGGTGTGACTGTGTGTGTGTGTCTGAGTGCGTGTGATGGCTGATAAACCATCATAACTGTGTGTGTGTGGTGTGACCTAAATCCACAGCCCTAAATCCACAGCCCTGAGTGAGACTGTGTGTGTGGTGTGACTGTGTGTGTGTGTCTGTGTTCCTGTGATGGCTGATAACCATCATAACTCCTAAATCCACAGCCCTGAGTGAGACTGTGTGTGTGTGGTGTGACTGTGTGTGTGTCTGTGTGCGTGGGATGGCTGATAACCATCATAACTCCTAAATCCACAGCCCTGAGTGAGACTGTGTGTGTGTGGTGTGACTGTGTGTGTGTGTCTGTGTGCGTGTGATGGCTGATAACCATCATAACTCCTAACTCCACAGCCCTGAGTGAGACTGTGTGTGTGTGGTGTGACTGTGTGTGTGTCTGTGTGCGTGTGATGGCTGATAACCATCATAACTCCTAAATCCACAGCCCTGAGTGAGACTGTGTGCGGATGAGGGATCTCATGTTAAACATGTGTCTAATGTCAGACGGGTATAGAGTTTCATAAGCAAACTTTTTACACTACATATGTGACCCACATGAGGCTGTAAAAAGGTGTGTTTAGTTTAAAATAGAACCACTTGCAGCAGGACAATGGATATTCAGTCCTAAGCTATTGTGTAATGTGATAAGAGAGCGATTGAGACTGAAACATCAACAGCAGCTAGCTCAAGGGGAGTTATGCTGTTTGTCGAGTGCCATTGTACTCAGTCTTTGTTGAGAGACATTATGTTTCCCATGCCAATAAATCCCTTTGAATTGAATTTAATTGAGAGAGAGACAGACAGAGAGAGATACTTTGACTTGTATGGACTACACGTTCATACAAGTCCATATTAGATTTCATGTAGATTCTACCAACAGTTTAGAATCTACTTGAAATCTAATATGTAATGGTTTTCAGGGTATGGTAATTAGCCATCCATTCTGCACCATGACTAATACCTTAATTGAAATGCACACTCTTCTTGCCCAAGATATGTTTTGTTCTGTCTGTCAAAACTTCAAGATGCAGCTCTTTATTGAATAGTGCACCTATTGTTCATGGTCTTTTCTATTGCTTAGAGCTAATTTCAGCTAATATAATTCAGTTCATAAGTCAACAGACAATGGCTTCCTGTCTTATTTTAAAGTGGCAGTGCAGTCAAACACACAATTGTTCTGTGTTTGATATATATTTCCACACGAGGTTGGAATAATACTTACAATTTGTGAAAATTATGATAATGCACTTTTAGACCACCTTTTAGACCACCTGAAATGTAAACTTGTTTGGCTGGGTGGGGTTTTTGGACCACCTGGTGACATGACCAGGCGATATAAGGTAATAGACCAAAAACAAATAGTTTGCCCTCCTTTTAGCCAATAGCAGCTAGTTTTCAGGTTACACATCCATCCCATTAGGCCACTCCAATTAGACTCCACTCTCAGACCACTCCTAGCAAAATTCTTGCTTAAATTGCATTTTGATAAAAAGTTGTTACTTTTTGACCATTTTAATTGAAAACAAGCACAGTAAGTTACTTAATTGTTACCCAGAAATTGATATTGAGATAAAAAAAACGGCGGCATTGGCCCTTTAACAACTCTGCTGAATAATGGGAAGTGCACCACAGATGTTTCTGACACAGTGCTGAGAGAGGTCAGGGCTCGAGTCTTGAAGGGACCTGCCGTCTGAAACTCAAATACAACACTTCTGTGTAACGACACCATGGTTGGATCCAGAGGCAAGCCTTTCTGCCTCCAGGCTTAAAGCTAACTTCAATGAACTCTCAACTCACACTCTTTTCTATGTCCAACCACTCTGCACTATTATAGGCTCTCACAAACACATTTTTCTGTCAAACCACTCTTGCTACCTCTGTATGGTCTGTAAAGAGTTAACACACAGACAAGGATTAGGTCTCTGTGTGCTGCAGCTGCCAGACTCGTGAGTTGAACAGGGTGCAGATAAAACATAAATTCTCCCCTGCTTGTCTGGTGCAGGGGGGCTGGCTTCCATCCCATTCCCAGAACTGAGGGGGAAAGAATCTCTTGATTCTGCAGCTGAACAAAAACACACTACAGTACCTCCGTAGTCCATCTCCAAACACACTCACCTTCCCTCTTCCCAAAAGGGGGTCTGGGGTTGAATGTTGTTCCCCGTGCTGGTCCCCTAGTGATTTATTTCCCCCCTCTACCGAGACAAAAAGCTTGGAGCCCAGAGCCCCACAACACAGCCCCCGTATATATCATATGCGCCACCTCAAAAGTCTGTCAATAAAAGGGAGGTTAGTGAGTTCAGGGTGGAGTCAGACTGTGAGACTGGGAAACTGTGAGACCTCTGGCATAGGAGGAAGTGTCCACAGAACCAGCAGACTGTGCCATTCCCCGTTTCGGCTCAGTCCAGGCCGCCTCGTGTGATGGGAAGGAGAGGAGCAGAGTTCAAAGCACCCCCATCAGGGAGGGTGGAATTTACCGGTCGCTCACACGTCTGGAGGTCCACAGGATCAGATGCCTTGGAAGAGAGGAATTAAAACAAAAACGGAGTGAATGAGAGGAGAAAATTGAATTGACATGGGGAAGGAGGGGTTGAGGGAGAGTGCGGTGCAGCATACACAGGAGCGCAGACACAAACATGCATGCACACGCACACACACATTCCTCTTTAATGAAGTCAAGCAGGAGCGATCAACTCAAACCAAGGCGGCACCTTGAAGGAGTAAAACACAAGCCTGCTTCTATTAAAATAACCCAGAAAAACCCATCGCCAATTCCTGCCATCATGTGTCAGCTCCCCCATGTATGTCTTTCCACCCACTAAGCTGAGAGAGGGATGGAGAGTGAAGAACAGCAGAGAGAGAGAGAGAATGAAAGAGAACACAGCTGTTTTGCATCACTGTCAGAACAACTTTGAAAGAGATTCTTGTAGGGAGGTGGGAGTCAAACCATGGATCTCCTTCTGTTCTACCTGATAATTAATTGCACACACCTGGTATCCCAGGTCTAAATCAGTCCCTAATTAGAGGGGAACAATGAAAAAATGCAGTTGAACTGGCTTCGAGGTCCAGAGTTGAGTTTGAGTGTTCTAAATCTTTTCCAGACATTGGTCATTCATTGACACTTATTTTAGTTTCACACACATACTGTATATCTTAACACTTTGAGCCATCCCTCCCACGTGATACAGTGACAAAACATGTTTTTGCAGTTCAGCCAATCGACCTTCAGTGTTGTTTTCAGCGCATACCTGACTGGCACTCAATAATGTAATGTAAAGGATAGGACTGAGGAGACCAACTCCCACAGTGCTCTGTTCATAAACACACATACTGTACATTACATTACACCATCCTCCAGCCATCTGGCCGTCATTGACTGAGAAATATCCAGTGTCATCTCTAGCCCTGTTTATACCTGGTTCTAACATGTGTCCTTTGTCCTGATCTTGTACACATTATTTTTGTGCCCACATTTATCGACAGGTATAGATGATTAAAAGATGCAGTGTGATCTGATTGTGATTAGATCTTGCTGACCATCTCCGGAGGTAGTCGAAGACACATCTTGTAGAGCAGGGCTGTCCAACCCTCTTCCTGGAAATCTACCTTCCTGTGGGTTTTCAGTTCTACCCTAATTTAAAACACACCTGATTCTACTTATTAGCTGCTCAACAAGACCTTAACTAGCTGAATCAGATACACTAAAATAGGGTTGGACTGAAAACCTACAGGACAGTAGAACACCAGGAAGAGGGTTGGGCAGCCCTGTTGTAGGGATATAATTGACGTGTAAATTAATCTGGACAACGAAAGCATATACACTTGAACATTGATTGTCGCGTCCTCTCAAAAAAATTACACCGGCCAGTTGAATTAAGATCATGGTCTTTATTAGAAACCAAGTGCCTACTGGCACTGTGGTCAGATGCCAAAGTCCAATACAGTGTCCAGCTCTAAAGAAAATGGGCATATAGATATAAAGTGTGGCAAACCTCTTCAAGGTTAGGAGCGTTTGTCACAAACTAAGTGGTAAACTGTCACCAAATCACCCAAGAATGAGAGTTCTTTCGAACAGGACAGTACCTGTGTGTTTGTTTCTCCGTCCTGGTCCACCCAGGCCGTAGGCGAGGTCAAGGATAGCAGGGTTCGGTACACGAATCGGGTTCTCGGTAGGTCCAGATCCAAACGCCAACAGGTAAATCCAAAACAATCCAGCTCATACACGGTAAATCCAGTCAATCTCTATAGTCTCTTTCTCTATTGTTCATAGCTCCTTCCAGCACTCTCTCTTCCTCTTCCTGGTTTTTCTTGACCCTTTATCTGTGAGTCGGCTCCATCTTCTGAGGGTTCCCCTTGCTTCTGGGACTTGTAGTTTTGGCGGTCGGCCATTTTATGATCTGTAGTTCTGACAGGGGTGGCCATTTTAGTGATCGGGCAGAGCCTGTTTATTAGTTCTGCTCTCACATATCTGCCACTTATCACTCGACCCCCTTCTTTGCCACATATCTCTCCCCCTAGATCCGACCCCCTAGGTCGGGCTACCGCAGCAAAATATGCATGCATGCGGGATAACCCATCCACGTTTCCCATTTCCTTTCCTGCTCTGTGTTTCAAGTCAAAATGAAACGGTTGGAGACTCAAAAACCACCGCATCACCCGAGCGTTCTTCTCTTTAGTCCTATGCATCCAGGTGAGTGGGGCATGGTCACTGATGAGGGTGAAGTGGCGCCCCAGCAGGTAGTACTTCAGGCTTTCTAGAGCCCGCTTTACTGCCAGCGCCTCTTTCTCAACGACTGAGTAGTTGGTTTCCCGTGGTTCCAGCTTCCTGCTTAAAAACAGGATGGGGTGTTCCACCCCTTCTACCTTTTGGGATAGCACTGCTCCCAAGCAGACCTCTGAGGCATCCGTCTGAACCACAAACTCTTTCTCAAAGTCTGGTACCACCAGCACTGGGTTACAGCAGAGAGCCTCCTGTAATGTCCTAAATGCTTTGGTGGCCCTTTCATCCCATTTGACCATGTTTGGCCCTCTGGCTCTAGTCATGTCGGTAAGTGGGGCGGCCACTGTGGCATAACTTGGGATGAACTTCCGGTAGTAACCGGTCAGCCCTAGGAAGGCTCGGACCTGCTTCTTATTTACTGGTTTCGGCCATTCTCTAATTGCCTTCACCTTCTTATGTTGGGGTTTGATTAATCCTCTTCCCACAGTGTATCCCAGATACTCTGTTTCCTCTAACCCCACATAACACTTGGCAGGGTTTGCCGTGAGCCCTGCCTTTCTAAGGGCATCTAACACTGCCTGTACCCGGGGTAAGTGGGATTCCCAATCTGGGCTGTAGATCCCCACGTCATCTAAATAAGCTGCGGCGTATGCTTTGTGCGGTTTTAGGACTTTGTCCATGAGCCGTTGATGGCTGGGGCCCCGTGTAAGCCGAATGGCATGACGGTGTATTGAAACAAACCGTCAGGTGTTGCAAAGGCTGTCTTTTCTTTGGCCCTGGGGGTCAGAGGAATTTGCCAGTACCCTTTTGTCAGATCAAGGGTCGTAATGTACCGAGCATGACCAATTTTCTCCAGTAGTTCATCTACTCGGGGCATGGGGTAGGCATCAAACTTCGAGATTTCATTTACCTTCCGAAAGTCGTTACAGAACCGCAAAGACCCATCGGGCTTGGAGACCATCACAATTGGGCTAGACCACTCACTATGTGACTCTTCGACCACTCCAGCTGTCAACATTTTCTCAGTCTCTGCTCTAATCGCGGCCCGTCGAGCCTCGGGTACCCGATATGGCCTCATACTCACTTTTCTCCCTGGTAGGGAAACGATATCATGAGCCGTAACCTCAGTTCGGTACCTCTGAAAACACATCTCTGTTTTTCTGGATCAGGGTCTTTACTTCCTGTACTTGCGCTGGGGACAGAGTGGGTGAAATATTTACTTCGGCTGTCTCCTGAATGTGTGTGGGGTATGTGACCATTAGTGTTTCTCTCTCTCTCCATGCTTTTAACAGGTTTATGTGATAAATCTGTTCCTGGGGCCGTCGACCTGGCTGTCGGATCCGATAATTGACTTCTCCTATTCTCTCCAGTACTTCATATGGTCCTTTCCATGTGGCTAGTAGTTTACACTCTACCGTGGGGATCAGCACTAACACCTTATCGCCCGGTTGAAATTCCCTCAGGGTAGCCTGCCGGTTATAAGTGTGCCGCTGGTGTTCTTGTGTTTGTCTCATGTGCTCTCTGACGATGGGCATGACTGTCGCTATCCTGTCTTGCATTGCTGTGACGTGCTCTATGACACTAGTATACGGGGTGGATTGGTGCTCCCAGGTTTCTCGGGCGATGTCTAAGATTCCCCGGGGATGCCTCCCATATACCAGCTCAAAGGGAGAAAACCCCAGCGAGGCTTGAGGAACCTCTCTAATGGCAAACATCAGATATGGCAACATGCAATCCCAGTTTTTCCCATCCTTTTCGATTACCTTCCTGAGCATTGACTTCAGGGTTCGGTTGAATCTCTCAACCAGCCCGTCCGTCTGAGGATGGTAAACCGATGTCCTCAACTGTTTCACCTGCCACAGTTTACAAAGGTCCGCCATAAGGCGGGACATAAAGGGGGTCCCCTGGTCGGTAAGGATCTCCTTTGGAACCCCTACCCTGGTGAACAAGAGCACTAATTCCTTTGCGATATTTTTGGAAGTCATCGTCCGAAGGGGAATGGCTTCTGGGTAGCGAGTGGCATAATCTAGAATGACCAGAATGTATTGGTGCCCTCTGGCGGATTTGGGTAGTGGGCCCACTAAATCCATCGCTATCCTCTCAAATGGCGTTTCGATTATGGGGAGTGGCACTAACGGGCTTCTAAAAGCTGGTCGGGAGCTGTTAACTGGCACTCCGGGCACTCTCCACAATGCCGAGCCACTTCAGCTTGAATTCCTGGCCAGTAAAACCTCCTTACAATCCGGTCTCGGGTTTTATCGATACCAAGGTGTCCACCCAGAATGTGCCCATGAGCTAGATCCAGTACTGTCCTCCGGTACCGAGTGGGAACCAACAACTGTTCCACCACATCAACCCCTATTTTCGAGACTCTGTACACCAAACCCTTTTTCATGATGAAGTGGGGAAAACTATTAGGCATCATCCCACCATTTATGGGAGTACCATCTACGACCTGCACATCTGCTCTGGCTTGTTGCAGGGTTGGATCTTGGTTTTGGGACGTCCCAAAATTAGTCAAGGACTCTGCCAGGTCTGCTGGTTCTAGATCGTCGTCCTCTGGATTCAGATCGACCCCAGCCCCACTAGTACCGGGCTGTTCGTTATCAGCGAGGTTTGCCACTTCATCCTCCTCCTCCCCTACTAGCACCTGTGATGTTGTCCCCTGGGAGACCTCTTTTCTTGGCTTTGGTTGAAGGCCCCATGCTTCTTCCTGCTTGGTCAGGGTTGTTGGCTTCTCAAACATGCCATTCTTGTGGCCTAACTTCGCAAAGTTAGGAAAGTCTCTACCCAATATTACATCATATGGCATCTTTGGGACCACGCCGACCTCATAATCCAGCAGACCGTCCTCTGTTTGTATGCTCACTAAGGCCGTGGGGTACAGACGGGTATCCCCATGAATGCATGTAACACTGATATCCTGTCTTGTATCCAGTTTATGAGTCGGCACTAGGCCTGCAACGACCAGGGTTAGCATACTGCCGGAATCCAGCAGTACTTCAACCTCTTTCCCTTCAACCTTCACCCTGCACATATGTTTGTTTCTTGATCTTTCAAGTACAGTGGTTACAACAGGACATGCATACCGTATATCATCTTCATTTTCACCAAGGTTACATTGCATTGGCTCTTCTTTAATAGGGCAGTAGGCTGCAATATGTCCTGGTTGATTACAATTGTAACAGATAATAGGGGTTCGGGGGGGAGACCCCCTCGACCCCCAGTCCCGGTTTCCGTTTTTCCCTTAGTGTCTTGGCCTGATTCTGATTCTTTCCTCATGGCCCCACGCTGCTCTCTTCCCCCTCTATATGTTGGGACAGCCTTACCCTGTCCGCTGGTTCGCCCATGCCTGGGGAACGGGAATCTTTCCTCCTGTGCCTGCTCAGCTGTTCTTGCCGTACAATACCGTTCAACCAGGCCCACGAGATGGTCGGCGGAAAGTACCTCGTTCTGGCCAACCCATCGTCACTTCTTCGGGTAGACCTCGCTGAAACTGGTTGAGTACGATGGTCTCGACAATCTCGGCGGATGACCGGGTCTCTGTTCGCAACCATTTCCATGCCAGGTGAATCAAGTCGAACATCTGTGTTCGTGGGGGTTGTCCCGGTCGGTAGGACCACTGGTGGAAGCGGTGTGCCCTCACGGTATCGGTCACTCCCAGTCTAGTCAGGATCTCCCCCTTTAGTTTATCGTAATCCTGTGGATCTTTCAACTCCAGGTCGAAATACGCTTTTTGAGCGTCCCCTGCCAGGTATGGTGCCAGAAGCCCTGCCCATTCTTCTTTCGGCCACTTCTCCCTCTCTGCCGTCCTTTCGAAGGTGGTAAGATATGCTTCC
This sequence comes from Oncorhynchus nerka, assembly GCF_034236695.1. Taxonomy (NCBI): domain Eukaryota; kingdom Metazoa; phylum Chordata; class Actinopteri; order Salmoniformes; family Salmonidae; genus Oncorhynchus; species Oncorhynchus nerka. Next base: position 20,973,436 of record NC_088412.1, read on the forward strand.
ACATCATCCTGCGCTGTCATTTTTTTGAAGAAAATGATTGGCCCTCCTCTGGGTATTTGCAGCTGGTAATTGAGCCCCAATTTGGTCCGCTAGCCCCTTTAGGCCTTCTCTTAACTCCCGGGTGTTTCTCTCTTGCTCTTCTGTGAGCAGCTGGTTGGTGCGGTGCTGGACCTGTAACGTGTCCTGATACATTCGCATTGCATCCTGATGAACTATTTGTTGAGCTCTAGTTGCCTCTTGTTGGGCGGCCGCCGCTTGTAACAGGGCCTGTATGGCTCCCTCCATACTCATTTTCCTGAAAAACTGTCCTAACCAAACAAAGCCAAAACAAAAAAAAACCTGACTCCCCTTTGGAGTGCTAACTGAACATTTATTTATTTTTTCCTTCTACCTAACCAGTGGTATGTTAGTCCATGCCTGCATCCTCCACCACGTGTGGCAAACCTCTTCAAGGTTAGGAGCGTTTGTCACAAACTAAGTGGTAAACTGTCACCAAATCACCCAAGAATGAGAGTTCTTTCGAACAGGACAGTACCTGTGTGTTTGTTTCTCCGTCCTGGTCCACCCAGGCCGTAGGCGAGGTCAAGGATAGCAGGGTTCGGTACACGAATCGGGTTCTCGGTAGGTCCAGGTCCAAACGCCAACAGGTAAGTCCAAAACAATCCAGCTCATACACGGTAAATCCAGTCAATCTCTATAGTCTCTTTCTCTATTGTTCATAGCTCCTTCCAGCACTCTCTCTTCCTCTTCCTGGTTTTTCTTGACCCTTTATCTGTGAGTCGGCTCCACCTTCTGAGGGTTCCCCTTGCTTCTGGGACTTGTAGTTTTGGCGGTCGGCCATTTTATGATCTGTAGTTCTGACAGGGGTGGCCATTTTAGTGATCGGGCAGAGCCCGTTTATTAGTTCTGCTCTCACATATCTGCCACTTATCACTCGACCCCCTTCTTTGCCACAAAATATATTTATAACCAGATCATCATGAATGAGAGAAAATGTGTTCTCCAGATCCCAGCGCAAAATGTAATGAAGACATAGTAAGCTACAGAAATGCCGAAGACTGTCACAGCAGAATTGAAGGTGAACTATAGATGTAGTGGGGATGCATGGGACGCACTATGACGGAGTCGCAGCAGAAGATCGCAGTGCATAACAAGTGTATAGCAAGGTATAATGTGTAGGTCTAATTTTCCACCTTTAGATTTAGACAGAATGAACTGTGGGCAGGTGGTGTATAGTCTATTTTAGTTGCTATATCAGATATTAAGATAATACATTGGTATTATAATGCAATCCCAGTAAGCAAATTTGAGTTGAAAATATGTATTTTCCAGACATTGATGTCAGGTGAATTTTAGGTCCTGAATTAAAAGTGAACATACATATTTTCCAGACATTGATGTCAGGTGAATTTTAGGTCCTGAATTAAAAGTGAACATACATATTTTCCAGAGGTCGAAAACACTTGTTCTTTGGTCATTTATTATATGACCAAATTTCAACTGCTATAAATTCTCAATGAAGTAAGAATTATGTCACAATAATACTTTCTCAAGCCTCTTAATAGGAAAGAGGAGAAGATTGCAACAGAATATTTATTATTGCTCCCATCTTTCGTAATGCGCTTACATTAGCTTTTTCAAAAGGTTCATTTATTTGGTTATTCCAAAATTCATGTTACATTTTCTAATCAAATTTTGTTAAACTTCAAAATAATAAACAATTGAATCAATAAATAATTCAATTCAAGGGGCTTTATTGGCATGGGAAACATGTGTTAACATTGCCAAAGCAAGTGAGGTAGATAATATACAAAAGTGAAATAAACAATAAAAATTAACAGTAAACATTACACATACAGAAATGTCAAAACAATAAAGACATTACAAATGTCATATTATACATATACAGTGTTGTAACGATGTACAAATGGTTAAAAGAACACAAGGGAAAATAAATAAGCATAAATATGGGTTGTATTTACAATGGTGTTTGTTAATAATCAATCCAACTTAAGTTAATAAAATCAGAAGAAAAATAAACAATTGCCAAAAAAATAACAAATGCATTCAGTCAAAAAACATTTAACAGTTAATTATCAGTCTGTCAATTTGTTAGTCAGTCAGTCATGGTTGGTCTGGTGGGGTGGTTGACGGTGTGTTTGTGTCTGTGTTAGGGGAGGGTACGGGGTGGTGTCTGAGCTGGCAGTTTCTGGATGAAGGTGGCAGTTATGGTTGGTCGGTGCTGTGTCCAAGGTTGGTGTTGGTCCAGGGTTGAAAATTGTGCTGGTACCACGGCTAGAAAACTAGGGGTTGGTGCTGGGTCTGGTGCTAGGACAGTGGGCCTGGCAGAAACAGGAACCGGGAACCGGGGCTGGTGCTGGGGCTGGTGCTAGGACTGTGGGCCTGGGAGAAACAGGAACCGGGAACCGGGGCTGGTGCTGGGGCTGGTGCTAGGACTGTGGGCCTGGGAGAAACAGGAACCGGGAACCAGGGCTGGGGCTGGTGCTGGGGCTGGTGCTGGTCGGGATCTGTATAGGGGAGGAAAGACAACCCGAGGAGCAAGCAAACACCCAAGGGAGCCCTAGACCCAGAGGTAAATTGTGTCACTCCCCTGTGGTCTGCTCGCTCCGGGTGAAGGTCTGGTGTTTGGTCCTTCCCCCGCCCCCATCACCGACGATGGTGATGTTGTCCATGTACGCCACCAATATAAGCCTCTCCCACTGGGCCCCTGGCATCTGGTAGCCAGGGATTCCTGGTGATGACCTGATCTTCTGGAGGAAATCTATAATGGAGCAGGTCGAGAGTTTAAAGTTCCTTGTTTTGTTCCATAAAGATAATTTTTATACCCAAAATACCGACGTTTGTTTGTCGCATTATGTTCAGAAATCCACAGGAAAGAGCGGTCACGACAACGCAGACGGGAATTCCAAATAGTCTTCTTAATCTTGATTCTAGCCATCCCGGATCCGGGATCGTGAATACAGCCTCAAGCTCATTACCATAACGCAACGTTAACTATTCATGAAAATCGCAAATGAAATGAAATAAATATGTTAGCTCTCAAGCTTAGCCTTTTGTTAACAACGCTGTCATCTCAGATTTTCAAAATATGCTTTTCAACCATAGCAAAACAAGCATTTGTGTAACAGTATTGATAGCTAGCGTAGCATTTAGCATTAGGATTGAGCGGGCAACATTTTCACAACAACAAGAAAAGCATTCAAATAAAATAATTTACCTTTGAAGAACTTCAGATGTTTTCAATGAGGAGACTCTCAGTTAGATAGCAAATGTTCAGTTTTTCCAAAAATATTATTTGTTTAGGACAAATCGCTCCGTTTTGTTCATCACGTTTAGCTACGAAAAAAACCTGTATCCAGGAGTGTAATTATCCCCGCAGCTCATTAGCATAACACAACGTTAACTATTCATGAAAATCACAAATGAAATGAAATAAATATGCTAGCTCTCAAGCTTAGCCTTTTGTTAACAACACTGTCATCTCAGATTTTCAAAATATGCTTTTCAACCATAGCAAAACAAGCATTTGTGTAACAGTATTGAAAGCTAGCGTTGCATTTAGCATTAGCATTGAGCGGGCAACATTTTCACAAAAACAAGAAAAGCATTCAAATAAAATCATTTACCTTTGAAGAACTTGGGATGTTTTCAATGAGGAGACTCTCAGTTGGATAGCAAATGTTCAGTTTGTCCAAAAAGATTCTTTGTTTAGGAGAAATCGCTCCGTTTTGTACATCACGTTTGGCTACCAAAAAAAAACGAAAATTCAGTCATCAAAACGCCAAACTTTTTTCCAAATTAACTCCATAATATCGACTGAAACATGGTAAACGTTGTTTAGAATCAATCCTCAAGGTGTTTTTCACATATCTCTTCGATGATATATCGTTCGTGGAAGTCTCCTCTCTCCCCTGAATCACATGGATGAATGCGTGCAGCTTGGAGATCACGCACCAATTTCGACAAAGGACACCGTGCGGACACCTGGTAAATGTAGTCTCTTATGGCCAATCTTCCAATGATATGCCTACAAATACGTCACAATGCTGCAGACAACTTGGGCAAACGGCAGAAAGCGTAGGCTCGTTCACGGCACATTCACAAGCCATATAAGGAGACAATGGAAAACAGAGCCTCAAAAATTCTGCTAATTTCCTGTTTGAAGTTTCATCTTGGTTTCGCCTGTAGCATCAGTTCTGTGGCACTCACAGATAATATCTTTGCAGTTTTGGAAACGTCAGTGTTTTCTTTCCAAAGCTGTCAATTATATGCATAGTCGAGCATCTTTTTGTGACAAAGTATTGCTCTTAAAACGGGCATGTTTTTTTTTTATCCAATAATGAAATAGCGCCCCCATAGGTTCAAGAGGTTAATGTCCACAGAAACATGCCAAACGTTTTTTATAATCATTCCTCAGGTAGTTTTTAAAATATATATTTGATAATATATCAACCGAGTGTGTAGGTTTTTTAATAACAGCGGGAGGAAGAATGGCAGCTTTACTCTGTAGCGCAAAAACTCACTCTGAGAGCCCCCACCTATCCACTTACACAATGTGATCTTTCACGCTCATTTTTCAAAATAAAAGCCTGAAACTATGTCTAAAGACTGTTGACACCTTAGGGAAGCCAGAGAAAAAGGAATTTCAAAATAAGAGGCACTTCCTGATTGGATTTTTCCTCAGGGTTTCGCCTGCAATATCAGTTCTGTTATACTCACAGACAATATTTTGACAGTTTTGGAAACTTTAGAGTGTTTTCTATCCTAATCTGTCAATTATATGCATATTCTAGCATCTGGTCCTGAGAAATAGGCCATTTACTTTGGGAACATTATTTTTCCAAACATAAAAATAGTGCCCCCTAGCTTCAAGAGGTTAAACTAGGCTGTGTCAGAGGAAGGCTAAAAAATTTGTCAGACTTTAGTCACCCAAGTCATAGACTGTTCTCCCTGCTACCGCATGGCAAGTGGTACCGGAGCGCCAAATCTAGGACCAAAGGGGTCCTTAACAGCTTGCTGTTAAGCCTGCTGAACAAGTAATCAAATGGCAACACAGAATATTTACATTGACACCCCTCCCTCCCTCCCTCCCTCCCTCCCTCCCTCCCTCCCTCCCTCCCTCCCTCCCTCCCTCCCTCCCTCCCTCCCTCCCTCCCTTTGTTTTTACAATGCTGCTACTCGCTGTTTATTATCTATACATAGTCACTTTAACCCTACCTACATGTACAAAATAACTTGACTAACTTGTACCCCCGCAAAAAGTCATTAATGGTTGTTTTGTGGGTAACATTTTAACCACAGGATTATGCAAAGGTGGAGGGGTAGGGGCTGTTTCTGGGATGTCTTGGGTGGTGACAGGGGGGCATTTCTAAGACATCTTGGGTGGGGGTTGGCGGTGCCTGTAGACAGGTTTGAGTCTGGTTCTTTGTTGTTGTTGTCTGATGGAGGTGGTGGGGGTTGGCGGTGCCTGTAGACAGGTTTGAGTCTGGTTCTTTGTTGTTGTTGTCTGGTGGAGGTGGAGGGGTTGGTAGTGCCTGTAGACAGGTTTGAGTCTGGTTCTTTGTTGTTGTTGTCTGATGGAGGTGGTGGGGGTTGGCGGTGCCTGTAGACAGGTTTGAGTCTGGTTCTTTGTTGTTGTTGTCTGGTGGAGGGGTGGAGGGGGTTACGGTGCCTGTAGGGTTTGAGTTGGTTCTTTGTTGTGTTGTCTGGTGGAGGGGGTGGAGGGGTTGGATATAGACAGGTTTGAGTCTGGTTCTTTGTTGTTGTCTGATGGAGGGGTGGAGGGGGTTGGCGGTGCATGAGTCTGGGTCTTTGTTGTTGTTGTCTGATGGAGGTGGTGGAGGGTGGTGGGACAGGTTTGAGTCTGGGTCTTTGTTGTTGTTGTCTGATGGAGGGGGGGGGTTGGCGGTGCCTGTAGACAGGTTTGAGTCTGGGTCTTTGTTGTTGTTGTCTGATGGAGGGGGTGGGGGGTTGGCGGTGCCTGTAGACAGGTTTGAGTCTGGTTCTTTGTTGTTGTTGTCTGATGGAGGGGGTGGTGGATTTGGGTTTATGGGGTTGGTGGCGTTGGCCCTAGTCCTGCCGACGAAGGAACTGGGGCAGGTCCTGAAGAAGTGGCACCCTTTCCCACACATATTGCAGGAGCATGTGGAGATACAGTCGGATGTGGGATGGTTGTCTTTACAGATCTTGCAGATAATAGCTGTGTAGGCTGCGGCCAGATGGCCGTTGGTCCTGGACAGTTTGGGCATTGCGTAGGAATGGACAGAGCCTCTGTTGTTTCACAGAGTGATGGTGCTGGGGTGGTGTTGGACTCCGCCCACTCCGATTGGGTCCAGTCTTAACATTACTTTTTCATTCTTTCAAGCCCCAGTCCAGGACTCTCCTAGCCACAGACCTGCGTCACCAAACTTGTATGTCATAGTCCTGGATGCGTTTGTTGTGAAACTGCACTGTAACTACCTTGGATTCTGTGTCGGAAAAGGGATATTGTTTTATTTATTTAACTAGGCAAGTCAGTTAAAAACAAACTCCTATTCATAATGACGGCCTACCACAGCCAAACCGGGATGACGCTGGGCCAATTGTGCACCGCCTTATGGGAATCCCAATCACAGCTGCGATACAGCCTGGTTTCAAATAAGGGACACCTCTTGCACTTAGATGCAGTGCCTTAGACCACTGTGCCACTCGGGAGCCTCCATGCTTGGAGCTGAATCTTTGCACTTTCAGAATTTTGACCTGTAACTGGGGGGTCTTGAAACTGGCTTTGAATGATTTCTGTGGCCCTGGGGGTTTCACCAGGCAGTTTAGGTCAAACGGCACAAAGCCCATGCCTCTCTAGAGAACTGCCCTGCTGAATTCCAGGCGGGTCAATGTTTCTGGTCTGGCGGTTGTTGTTGCTCCTCCCCGGCGTTTGGCGGCTCCGTTCTCGACAGCCTCCTCGTTGGGGATTAGCGTCAGTCTCACTGCGTTGTATCACATCACTCATGGGTTCATCCCAGTCATCTTGTTTAGGTGGGTGGTAGTGTTTTTTGCGGGGGTCTGCTCCGGTCCTGCAGGGGAAGGAAGGACGAACCTCAGAGCGGGCAGACACACCTGGAAGCCTGTGTCCCATAGGTCATTTGGGGCACTCGTCTACCATTGAAATTGCTTCACTCAACTTTGCCTCACACCCCACCACTACTTCTTAACTAGCTGTAAAAAGTGTTATTAGCCTCAGCCTATTTAGCTAGCTCAAACTAGCTAATCTGCCACTTACATGATTGAGTTTGCCAAAGTACCCAAACAAAGCCAAAGCCAAATGAGAAGGAGAGTGATGAGAAGCAGCAGCATCAAACCACCAGTGCTGATGCTACTGAGCTCCAGCTAGCTCAGCTGCAGAGCTTACCTACCCTTCCACAAGCGCCACTAGGATAATGGTTCCACAGCCCTAGGGCTGTGGCAGTCATGAAATGTCATTGTCATGCAACAGTGCTGTAAAAAGACTTGAAAGTACTACTTAAGTCATTTTTTTGTGGTATCTGTACTTTACTTCACTATTTATATTTTTGACTACTTTTATTTTACTCCACTACATTCCTAAAGAATTTCTTTAACATTTTACTCCATACATTTTCCCTAACACCCAAAAGCTCTTGTTACATAATTATTTTTCCTTTATTTAACCAGGCAAGTCAGTTATGAACAAATTCTTATTTTCAATGACGGCCTAGGAACTGTGGGTTAACTGCCTTATTCAAGGGCATAACAACACCTTTTAAGCTCATGGATTAAGCTCTTGCAACCTTTCAGTTAGTAGTCCAACACTCTAACGACTTGGCTACCTTCAATTTGATTTGATTTATCTTACTTTTATAGAGTCTTATTGTTATAGAGTCTCATTGTTATATTGTTACTTCATTTGCTCACACTGTATATAGATGTTTCTATTGTGTTATTGACTGTACGTTTGTTTATCCCATGTGTAACTCTGTGTTGTTTGTGTCGCACTGCTTTGCTTTATCTTGGCCAGGTAGCAGTTGTAAATGAGGACTTGTACTCAACTGGCCTACCTGGTTAAATACAGGTGAAATAAAATCAAATAAATGTCATGCATCATCAGGATGCCCAGCCCACATTTTGAATGCTCAGGCAGGACAACTATTCCCCAGGTCGTAAATACACCTATCAATATATCGCGTTGTCATCCCTACTGCCTCTGATCTGGCAGACTCACTAAACACAAATACCATGTTTGCAAATGATGTCTGAGTGTTGGAGTGTGCCCCTGGCTTTCCATGATTAAAATAACAAGAAAATATTGCAATCTGGTTTGCTTAATTTAAGGAATTTGATGTACTGTACAGCATTTACTTTAACTTTGTACTTTCACTCAAGTATGACAATTTAGTACTTTTTACACAACTGTACTTAAGTACATTTAAAACCAGATACTTTTAGACTTATACTCAAGTAGTTTTTTACTGGGTGACTTGAACATATTAGACTGAAAGATACAGCCTAAGGTCATTTTGTCAAACTTGTGACGCTGTCCATCCTCATTAGTTGCTCATTCAACATATAGTGAGGCCTGAAATTGACACCTCTTGATAAAGATAAGCAGTAATAACTGTATAAAATGAATCATTCAAATACTGAACTATATTATATGCTATTTTATTATATTATTTTATACTAATACCATTTCTCAGAGAAGTAATACAAAAAAATCTCAAAAAGGTAGCGGTCAAAGTAATTGAAACACTTAAAGATCATTATAAAAACGTAGTCAAAAGTGTAGTATTTGGTCCTATATTCCTAGCACGCAATGGCTACATCAAGCGTGTGACAGTACACGTGTGACCGCTTGTATTTCAGATTAGAAATGAATGGTAAATACTCTATTTTGGTGTCATTTTTATTATGAGTAAGAATAGAATGTTTCTAAATATTTCTGTGGATGACAGTGGTATTATTTTGTGGGAAATTCGCAGGACAGTGTAGTCTTCACGAATAAATGTTTTTTACAATACATGACGTGGTGTGCCCAGTGGGTTGTAGCCTACTCTGTAACTGTTTTTACTGTGTGCATTAGGGTCTAAGTGTCATTTTAATTACACTGTGCAATAATTGCATTTTGTACACACATCCAGATACTCATCTCATTTGTGTGGTGACTTTTTTAGGGATGTGACAGATTCTCTGAATATTTATTTGTATTTGGGGGGTGCAAATAGTCTGGGTAGCCAATTGATTAGCTGTTCAGGAGTCTAATGGCTTCCGGGTAGAAGCTATTTAGGAGCCTCTTAGACCTAGACTTGGCACTCCGGTACCGCTTGCTGTGTGGTGACAGAGAGAACAGTCTATGACTAGGGTGGCTGGAGTCTTTGACAATTTTTAGGGCCTTCCTCTGACACCACCTGGTATGGAGGTCCTGGATGGCAGGAAGCTTGGCCCCAGATGATGTACTTGGCCGTACGCACTACCCTCTGTAGTGCCTTGCGGTCGGAGGCAGAGCAGCTGCCATACCAGGCAGTGATGCAACCAGTTAGGCTCTCAATGGTGCAGCTGTAAAACCTTTTGAGGATCTGAGGACCCATGCCAAATCTTTTCAGTCTCCTGAAGGGGAATAGGTTTTGTCGTGCCCGCTTCACGACTGTCTTGGTGTGCTTGGACCATGTTAGTTTGTTGGTGATATGGATGCCAAGGAACTTGAAGCTCTCAACCTGCTCCACTACAGCCTCGTCGATAACAACGGGGCATGCTCTGTCCTCCTTTTCTTGTAGTCCACAATCATATCCTCTGTCTTGATCACGTTAATGAGAGGTTGTTGTTCTTGCACCACATGGTCAGGTCTCTGACCACCTCCCCATAGGTTGTCTCATCGTTGTTGGTGATCACACACATCCATATCATATCTGTTGTGTCATCAGCAAACAAAATTATGGTGTTGGAGTCGTGCCTGGCCTTGCAGTCATGAGTGAACAGGTAGTACAGGATGGGACTGAGCACACACCCCACACATTCCTCAATGCTATCGGAAGAATCCCGGAACATGTTCCAGTCTGTGATAGCAAAACAGTCCTGTAGTTTAGCATCTGCTTAATCTGACCACTTTTTTATAGACTGAGTCACTGGTGCTTCCTGATTTCATTTTTATTTGTGAGCAGGAATCAGGAGGATAGAATTATGGTCAGATTTGCCAAATGGAGGGTGAGGGAGAACTTTGTACACGTCTCTGTGTGTGGAGTGAAGGTGGTCTAGAATTTATTTCCTTCTGGTAGTACAGCTCGGTACAGGTAACTGCCAAAATAAAGGAAACACCAAAATGTCTTAATAGACACTTTGAGCCATCACAAGCCAGAACAGCTTCAATGCACCTTGGCATAGATTCTACAAGTGTCTGAAACTCTATTGGAGGGATGCGACACCCTTCTTCCATAATAAATTCCATCATTTGGTGTTTTTTCTGTTGATGTTGGAAAACGCTGTCTCATGTGCCACTCCAGAATCTCCTAGAAGTGTTCAATTGGGTTGAGATCTGGTGACTTAGACAGCCGTGCCATATGGTTTACATTATTTTCATGCTCATCAAACCATTCAGTGACCACTCGGGGCCTGTGGACATGGGCATTTTCATCCTATGGGGGCATTGCCATGGTAGCCAAAATAATGGCAAAAAGAATGGCCTGCCCAGCATTTTCATACATGACCCTAAGCATGATGGGATGTTAATTGCTTAATTAACTCAGGAACCACAACTGTGTGGAAGCACCTGCTTTCACTATACTTTGTATCCGTCATTTGCTCATGTGTTTCCATTATTTTTGCAGTAACCTGTATATTGTATCCTCATTACAGGGTTATGGAGTACAGCTAGGTATATTGTACACTCAAGTACAGGGTTAGCTCCAAGGTCAGGCATCACCCAGTCAACACCATCTCTATTGTCAAGTGTGAGGTGGCTCAGAAAGCCGTATCGTGTTATATGGATGCTTATGGTCGGCAGGGACTAGAGAGTGTGTCTGGGATCAAGCGGGAAACTGTGTGTGTGGGAGAGGTCTGGCGCTCTGGGGGTCTCCCACCTACAGGGTTTCCCCAGAATCAAGTCCGCGGGAGAGGGTCAGAGATTAGGGGTCAGGTTAGTTTAGGGCCCAGCATCCACCCAATTGTCTGTGCTCTGCTCTGGGGTGGGCTTCGCTCGTTCTCACTGGGCCTCTGGAAATGGCAGAAGAGGGAGTTGTGTTCTCAGTCTGAAATGAGCTCTTCCTGAGTGGCAGTGGGTTTATTATTGTATGGAAAGAGGAGAGGGTTGATGCCTATAGGTAGCCAGGGAGGGTGGTATGCGGCTGAGGGGCCTGGAATGCATTACATGTACGTTTTCCAGTCGAAAATACGTTACAAAAATACATCACCTCATATTTGACACCACACTCCACAAAGCAAGTCCTGCAGGCTCTAGTTTTATCTTATCCTGATTAGTGTCCACTCCTATGGTTAAGTGCTGCGAGGAAGCACCTAGTAAATCTGTAGCTGGCCCAGAACAGAGCAGCATGTACATTTAACATTTACATTTAAGTCATTTAGCAGACGCTCTTATCCAGAGCGACTTACAAATTGGTGCATTCACCTTATGACATCCAGTGGAACAGTAGTGCATCTAAATCTTTTAAGGGGGGGGGGGAGAGAGGGATTACTTTATCCTATCCTAGGTATTCCTTAAAGAGGTGGGGTTTCAGGTGTCTCCGGAAGGTGGTGATTGACTCCGCTGTCCTGGCGTCGTGAGGGAGTTTGTTCCACCATTGGGGGGCCAGAGCAGCGAACAGTTTTGACTGGGCTGAGCGGGAACTGTACTTCCTCAGTGGTAGGGAGGCGAGCAGGCCAGAGGTGGATGAACGCAGTGCCCTTGTTTGGGTGTAGGGCCTGATCAGAGCCTGGAGGTACTGAGGTGCCGTTCCCCTCACAGCTCCGTAGGCAAGCACCATGGTCTTGTAGCGGATGCGAGCTTCAACTGGAAGCCAGTGGAGAGAGCGGAGAAGCGGGGTGACGTGAGAGAACTTGGGAAGGTTGAACACCAGACGGGCTGCGGCGTTCTGGATGAGTTGTAGGGGTTTAATGGCACAGGCAGGGAGCCCAGCCAACAGCGAGTTGCAGTAATCCAGACGGGAGATGACAAGTGCCTGGATTAGGACCTGCGCCGCTTCCTGTGTGAGGCAGGGTCGTACTCTGCGGATGTTGTAGAGCATGAACCTACCTTGATGTTAGTAGAGAACGACAGGGTGTTGTCCAGGATCACGCCAAGGTTCTTAGCGCTCTGGGAGGAGGACACGATGGAGTTGTCAACCGTGATGGCGAGATCATGGAACGGGCAGTCCTTCCCCGGGAGGAAGAGCAGCTCCGTCTTGCCGAGGTTCAGCTTGAGGTGGTGATCCGTCATCCACACTGATATGTCTGCCAGACATGCAGAGATGCGATTCGCCACCTGGTCATCAGAAGGGGGAAAGGAGAAGATTAATTGTGTGTCGTCTGCATAGCAATGATAGGAGAGACCATGTGAGGTTATGACAGAGCCAAGTGACTTGGTGTATAGCGAGAATAGGAGAGGGCCTAGAACAGAGCCCTGGGGGACACCAGTGGTGAGAGCACGTGGTGTGGAGACGGATTCTCGCCACGCCACCTGGTAGGAGCGACCTGTCAGGTAGGACGCAATCCAAGCGTGGGCCGCGCCGGAGATGCCCAACTCGGAGAGGGTGGAGAGGAGGATCTGATGGTTCACAGTATCGAAGGCAGCCGATAGGTCTAGAAGGATGAGAGCAGAGGAGAGAGAGTTAGCTTTAGCAGTGCGGAGCGCCTCCGTGATACAGAGAAGAGCAGTCTCAGTTGAATGACTAGTCTTGAAACCTGACTGATTTGGATCAAGAAGGTCATGCTGAGAGAGATAGCGGGAGAGCTGGCCAAGGACGGCACGTTCAAGAGTTTTGGAGAGAAAAGAAAGAAGGGATACTGGTCTGTAGTTGTTGACATCGGAGGGATCGAGTGTAGGTTTTTTCAGAAGGGGTGCAACTCTCGCTCTCTTGAAGACGGAAGGGACGTAGCCAGCGGTCAGGGATGAGTTGATGAGCGAGGTGAGGTAAGGGAGAAGGTCTCCGGAAATGGTCTGGAGAAGAGAGGAGGGGATAGGGTCAAGCGGGCAGGTTGTTGGGCGGCCGGCCGTCACAAGACGCGAGATTTCATCTGGAGAGAGAGGGGAGAAAGAGGTCAGAGCACAGGGTAGGGCAGTGTGAGCAGAACCAGCGGTGTCGTTTGACTTAGCAAACGAGGATCGGATGTCGTCGACCTTCTTTTCAAAATGGTTGACGAAGTCATCTGCAGAGAGGGAGGAGGGGGAGGGGGAGGAGGATTCAGGAGGGAGGAGAAGGTTGCAAAGAGCTTCCTAGGGTTAGAGGCAGATGCTTGGAATTTAGAGTGGTAGAAAGTGGCTTTAGCAGCAGAGAGAGAAGAGGAAAATGTAGAGAGGAGGGAGTGAAAGGATGTCAGGTCCGCAGGGAGGCGAGTTTTCCTCCATTTCCGCTCGGCTGCCCGGAGCCCTGTTCTGTGAGCTCGCAATGAGTCGTCGAGCCACGGAGCGGGAGGGGAGGACCGAGCCGGCCTGGAGGATAGGGGACATAGAGAGTCAAAGGATGCAGAAAGGGAGGAGAGGAGGGTTGAGGAGGCAGAATCAGGAGATAGGTTGGAGAAGGTTTGAGCAGAGGGAAGAGATGATAGGATGGAAGAGGAGAGAGTAGCGGGGGAGAGAGAGCGAAGGTTGGGACGGCGCGATACCATCCGAGTAGGGGCAGTGTGGGAAGTGTTGGATGAGAGCGAGAGGGAAAAGGATACAAGGTAGTGGTCGGAGACTTGGAGGGGAGTTGCAATGAGGTTAGTGGAAGAACAGCATCTAGTAAAGATGAGGTCGAGCGTATTTCCTGCCTTGTGAGTAGGGGGGAAGGTGAGAGGGTGAGGTCAAAAGAGGAGAGGAGTGGAAAGAAGGAGGCAGAGAGGAATGAGTCAAAGGTAGACGTGGGGAGGTTAAAGTCGCCCAGAACTGTGAGAGGTGAGCCGTCCTCAGGAAAGGAGCTTATCAAGGCATCAAGCTCATTGATGAACTCTCCGAGGGAACCTGGAGGGCGATAAATGATAAGGATGTTAAGCTTGAAAGGGCTGGTAACTGTGACAGCATGGAATTCAAAGGAGGCGATAGACAGATGGGTAAGGGGAGAAAGAGAGAATGACCACTTGGGAGAGATGAGGATCCCGGTGCCACCACCCCGCTGACCAGAAGCTCTCGGGGTGTGCGAGAACACGTGGGCAGATGAAGAGAGAGCAGTAGGAGTAGCAGTGTTGTCTGTGGTGATCCATGTTTCCGTCAGTGCCAAGAAGTCGAGGGACTGGAGGGAGGCATAGGCTGAGATGAACTCTGCCTTGTTTGCCGCAGATCGGCAGTTCCAGAGGCTACCGGAGACCTGGAACTCCACGTGGGTCGTGCGCACTGGGACCACCAGATTAGGGTGGCCGCGGCCACGCGGTGTGGAGCGTTTGTATGGTCTGTGCAGAGAGGAGAGAACAGGGATAGACAGACACATAGTTGACAGGCTACACAAGAGGCTACGCTAATGCAAAGGAGATTGGAATGACAAGTGGACTACACGTCTCGAATGTTCAGAAAGTTAAGCTTACGTAGCAAGAATCTTATTGACTAAAATGATTAAAATGATACAGTACTGCTGAAGTAGGCTAGCTGGCAGAGGCTGCGTTGTTGACTATGTAGGCTAGCTGGCAGTGTCTGCGTTGTTGACACTACACTAATCAAGTCGTTCCGTTGAGTGTAATAGTTTCTACTGTGCTACTGTGCTGCTATTCGGGGCTAGCTGGCTAGCTAGCAGTGTTGATTACGTTACGTTGCGTTAAAAGAACGACAATAGCTGGCTAGCTAACCTAGGAAATCGCTCTAGACTACACAATTATCTTTGATACAAAGACGGCTATGTAGCTAGCTACGATCAAACAAATCAAGCCGTTGTACTGTAATGAAATGAAATGAAAAATGTGATACTACCTGTGGAGCGAAGCGAAATGCGACCGGATTGTTGAGTGCGGAAGTTCTGTTCGGAAGACGTTGGCTAGCTGTTGGCTAGCTAGCAGTGTCTCCTACGTTAAGGACGACAAATAGCTGGCTAGCTAACCTCGGTAAATTAAGATAATCACTCTAAAACTACACACTCTAAACTACACAATTATCTTGGATACGAAGACAGCAAAGACAACTATGTAGCTAGCTAACACTACACTAATCAAGTCGTTCAGTTGAGTGTAATAGTTGTGCTGCTAATCGGTAGACGGTGGACTAGCTAACGGTGGACGTTAGCTAGCTGGCTAGCTGCAGGGCAGTGTAGACTGCGTTAGGACGACGAAATACGATAATTACGCAATTATCTATGATACAAAGATGGCTATGTATTGCTCTTCATTGTAATCAGAGGGCTAATATCAATACTATGCATGCCAGTCTCTCTTGGCTAAGAGTTGAGGAAAGACTGACAGCATCACTTCTTGTTCTTATAAGAAATATGAATTCCAAATGGTTTGCATAGTCAACTTACATCCACTGAGTATACAAAACATAAAAAACACCTGGTCTTTCCATGACATAGACTGACCAGGTGAATCCAGGGGAAAGCTACTGTATGATCCTTTATTGATGTCACTTGTTACATCCACTTCAATCAGTGTAGATGAAGGGGAGGAGACAGGTTAAAGAAGGATGTTTAAGCCCTGAGACAAATGAGACATGGATTGTGTATGTGTGCCATTCAGATGGTGAATGGGCAATAGAAAAGATTTACCTTTGAATGGGGTATAGTAGTAGGTGCCAGGCACACCGGTTTGTGTCAAGAAACGGAACGCTGCTGGATTTATCAAGAATGGTCCACCACCCAAAGGACATCCAGCCAACTTGGAGTCAACATGGGCCAACATCCTTGTAAAACACCATCGACACCTTGTAGAGTCCATGCCCAACGAATTTAGGCTGTTCTCAGGGCAAAGGGGGAGGGGTACAACTCAATATTAGGAAGTTGTTCTCAATGTTTGGTATACTCAGTGTACAGCACTGATACACACACTTACCCCACCAAAAATGCCACCAGGGGTCTTTTCACAGTCCCCAGATCCAGTACAAATTCAAAGAAATATACAGTATTATACAGAGCCAAGATTGCATGGAACTCCCTTCCATCTCATTTAGCGCAAGTGAACAGCAAACCTGGTTTCAAAAAACAAATAAAGCAACAACTCTCCCCCATGTGACTTACTTTTTGTGTGTATGTACTGACATGTACAGTTGAAGTCGGAGGGTTACATACACTTAGGTTGGAGTCATTAAAACTAATTTTTCAACCACTACACACAATTCTTGTTAATTAACAAACTATAGGTTTGGCCAGTCGGTTAGGACATCTACTTTGTGCATGACACAAGTAATTGTTTACAGACAGATTATTTCATTTATAATTCACTGTATCACAATTCCAGTGGGTCAGAAGATTATATACACTAAATTGACTGTACCTTTAAACAGCTTGGAAAATTCCCAAAAATTATGTTATGGTTATGGCTTTAGAAGTGTCTGATAGGCTGGATGTATTTCAAGTCATACATTCAAATTCAGTGCCTCTTTGCTTGACATCACGGGAAAATCAACAGAAATCAGCCAAGACCTCAGAAAAATAATTGTAGACCTCCACAAGTCTGGTTCATCCTTGGAAGCAATTTCCAAATGCCTGAAGGTACGACGTTCATCTGTATAAGCAATAGTACGCAAGTATAAACACCATGGGACCATGCAGCCGTCATACCGCTCAGGAAGGAGAAGCGTTCTGTCTCCAAGAGATGAACGTACTTTGATGTTAAAAGTGCAAATCAATCCCAGAACAACAGTAAAGGACCTTGTGAAGATGCTGGAGGAAACAGGTAAAAAAGTATCGATAAACACAGTAAAAACTAATCCTATATTGACAAAGCCTGAAAGGCCGCTCAGCAAGGAAGAAACCACTGCACCAAAACCGACATGGTTTGCAACTGCACACGAGGACAAAGATCCTACTTTTCGGAGAAATGTCCTCTGGTCTGATGAAACAAAAATAGAATTGTTTGGCCATAATGACCATCATTATGTTTGGAGGAAAAAGGGGGAGGCTTGCAAGCCAACGAACACCATCTCAACCGTGAAGCACGGGGGTGGCTGCATCATGTTGTGGGGGTGCCTTGTTGCAGGAGGGACTGGTGCACTTCACAAAATAGATGCCATCATGAGGGAGGAAAATTATGTGGATATATTGAAGCAACATCTCAAGACATTAGTCAGGAAGTTGAAGCTTGGTCGCAAATGGGTCTTCCAAATGGATAATGACCCCAAGCATACTTCCAAAGTTGTGGCAAAATGGCTTAAGGACAACAAAGTCAAGGTATTAGAGTGGCCATCACAAAGCCCTGGCCTCAATCCAGGACTGAAAAGGCGTGTGCGAGAAAGGAGGCCTACAAACATCATTCAGTTACACCAGCTCGGTCAGGAGGAATGGGCCAAAATTCACCCAACTTATTGTGGGAAGTTTGTGGAAGGCTACCCAAAACGTTTGACCTAAGTTAAACAATTTAAAGGCAATGCTACAAAATACTAATTTGAGTGTATCTTCGGTGAAATCTTCTGACCCACTGGGAATGTTATGAAATAAATCAAAGCTAAATAAATCATTCTCTCTTCTATTATTCTGACATTTCACATTATTAAAATAAAGTGGTGATCCTAACTGACCTAAGATAGAGGATTTTTACTTGGATTAAATGTTTGGAATTGTGAAAAACTGAGTTTAAATGTATTTGGCTAAGGTGTATGTAAACTTCCGACTTCAACTGTATGTGTAACTGATGCACACATGCACATACACACACACACACACACACACACACACACACACACACACACACACACACACACACACACACACACACACACACACACACACACACACACACACACACACACACACACACACAAACATCAAAATTGGACTCCCCATATGGTCCGGCAGCTACACCAGTCTCATGGATCACAGGTGATCCACAGTGACTCTCAATGCACAATGTGGCTCTGCTCTACTCTGTGGTGGTGTTTATAGTGTACACTTCTGTTGCTTCAATGGTTACAGGGATGGGGAGCCAAGCTAAATCTATTTCAGTCCTCGCTGCTTCACAACTTCTCCTGCTGAAATATGGAGGGAGCTACAACTGAGTGATGTTTTATATCAACACTTAACTATTGATGTAAAAGAAATGAAAAGAAAACAATGAAGAAGTATGCAGACCAGAGTGTATTCAAACGGTAACTAGACTGGCATCAGAAATGGCATCAGAGCTTTTTTAAACCATGTATCATACTCTTCCTCACATTTTGTAACTTAAAGTCATGTTGAGTTGGCATAGTATAACTTTCCTGTCTCCCTGTATGTATACTGAACAAAATCTTTGGTTTTCACATGACTGGGCATGGGATCAGCCATGGGTGGGCCTGGGAGGGCATAGGCTGACCCACTTGGTAGCCAGGATAAACCAATCAGAATTCATTTTTCCCCACAAAAGGGTTTTATTATAGACCAAAATACTCCTCAGTTT
This sequence comes from Oncorhynchus nerka, assembly GCF_034236695.1. NCBI lineage: Eukaryota > Metazoa > Chordata > Actinopteri > Salmoniformes > Salmonidae > Oncorhynchus > Oncorhynchus nerka. Next base: position 20,992,141 of record NC_088412.1, read on the forward strand.
CCTCAGCTGTCCGGGTGGTTGGTCATCCCGCAGGTGAAAAATCTGCATGTGGAGGTCCTGGTTACACGTGATCTGGGCTGTGAGGCCAGTTGGACGTACTGCCAAATTCTCTAAAACGAAGTTGGAGGCGGCTTATGGTAGAGAAATTAACATTCAATTTTCTGGCAACAGCTCTAGTGGACATTCCTGCAGTCAGCATGCTAATTGCACGCTCGCTCAAACTTGGCATTGTGTTGTGTAACAAATCTGCACATTTTAGAGTCACCTTCTATTGTCCCCAGCACAAGGTGCACCTGTGTAATACTGTTTAATTAGCTTCTTGATATGCCACACTTGTCAGATGGATGGATTATCTTGGCAAATGAGAAATGTTCACCATCAGGGATGTAAACAAATTTGTGCACAAAATTGAAGAGAAATACGCTTTTTGTGCGTATGGAAAATGTCTGGGATGTTTTATTTTAGCTGATGAAACATGAGACCAACACTTTACATGTCCGTTTATATTTTTGTTTGGTGTAATTAGAATGACAGTAATGGGTCTAAAATCTCTCTGTGGCTGGGCCTGTGGTGGATATCAGACCTGGGTTCAAAATATATTTAATATATTTGAAATAGTTTGAGTGTTTAATTGAGGCTGTCTGGAGTGTCAAGACGGCAGGGTTTGCATTTTTGGGCCTATTCCATTGGTTCCATTGAGCCAGGCTAGCTCAAACAAGCACATCTACATATTTATATTTATATTTATATATTACAACTATATTTGAAAGTGAACCAATCCTATTTGAACCCAGGTCTGTGAGTCAGCATAGTCTGCAGTAATGCTGATGCTCCCCAGGCCAGGCTGTGTGTGTCAGTGATCCAGAGAGGAAGGCTGAATGAGATGTTTCACTCTCAGATATATACAGCCACATAGGAAGATGAAAGATGAGGAGGAGGAGGAGGAGGAAGTGGAGGAAGAGGAGGAAAAAGGAGGGAAAAGGAGGAAGAGGGAGGGAGGGAGGGAGAAGGAGAAGGGAGTAGGAGGCAGGGAGAAGGAGGACAATAATGACTAGGAGGAGGAGGGAGGGAGGCAGGGAGAAGGAGAAGGGAGTAGGAGGCAGGGAGAAGGAGGACAATAATGACTAGGAGAAGGAGGGCCTTTATATATCAGATGCATCTTCACTTTTGGGGTCAAGCACCTTCTGACTGCAAACCTTACCAGACCCCCATTTCCTCCACCAGCCATTCAGCACTTTTTCCACATGCAGCCCCCCTCTTTTTGACCTTGATGCCCTGGACCTGTCCTGCTGTAGCCTCTGATCTGGTGTGGCTTGTGCCCACTTGAGCTGGAGTCTTTAATGTGGGCCCTTGGCTTGCGTGAGTCGTAGCTGCCTGCTGTCTTTGATCACTGGCTTCCTTGACGTTCTTAACGTAATTGATGGAGGGAAGGTTCCTGTGGTAGCTTAGCACAACACCCTCCACCCCCTCTCACTTACTCACAGCCAGCCCCCCAGCCATCCTCCCAGCCCTACAGCCAGCCTCCCAGCCCCACAGGCCCCCAACCATCCAGCCCCCCCATAGTTCCCTCTTTAACTCTCACACTTGAGTACTAGGCAACTCTGTCCTCTGACAGGTAAATCAGTGCTATCAACCCTCCTTATGGACAGCTAGCACTACACTCCCTTCGCCTGTATGATGTTCAGTTCAGTCTACTGTACTGTAGCCCACATACCCTCCATGTCTGCCTTTCGCCACCAGCCCTAGCTGCCTGGACAGACCCAACAATGTTGCTGGCGATGAAATGGACCGCTCCACTATTATACAGGCAGCTTGACTGGGGAAATTAATTAGAACTCAGGGGAATGGATGTGTGTGTGTGTGTGTGCGTGCACGTGCATATGTATCTGCATTTGTGTCTGTGCGTGTGTGTATGTGTCAGCATGCCTGTGTTTCCACCCTGTATATTTTTCCCACTGCCTATCAGACAAGCTGTGTTTATATGTGGGGGACATTAAAACATACTTGTGCATTGACAAGTGAGACTTTCATGTGCTGTCTTAACGACTTAAACAAGCCAGTTGAGTTATGGAGGGAGGGGACACATGTAGGGCTTACTAAGCTGGGTACCCGCCTGTCCGCCTGACTGCCTGCCTGACAACTACCAGCTGCCAATGGACAGGGGAAAACACACAGGAGCCTATAGAAGTAGGACACACACATATGCACACACATGCACACACTGAGAGTGCAAATCTACATTATGACCTGCTAGACTTTCTAGTCACCATCCCTGTTGGTCACCCCTACCAATAGCTCTGTTGAATGTCTGTGAGACACAGGGGTTGCTGGGGTCAATTCGAATTGAAAAACAAATAATTCAGGAAGTAAACTTAATGAACAGTTCAACACTTGAAAAAACTGCAACTATTTTCAATTACTTGTCAAAAAACTAAGGTGTAGAAGCTATTTATTTCCAACATTTCTACATGCTTAATTAGAAGTACTTCCTGAATTAACTATCTTCAATTTTGAATTGACCCCAGCCCTGGTGAGACAACATAGGATATAGCTATCTATGCAGAGGTACATAGACAGTGAGGAAGTACATAAGGCTTGTAGGCTATACTCAGTAGGTGGGAGGAGAGAGGCTTCGCGTGCAAAGCTTCCATTCATCACTGTCAATAGCCTTGGGTTTTCTGGCCATAGAAGACTGCTTTAGTTCTTCCTGTGAAAATGCTTTTAGGATGAACTGCTGGCTGGCTCCTGTAAAAGGGATCTATCCACTCTGCCACTTAGCCAAAGCCCTATAAAGTGGGCCAGTGCATGTCAGAGTACCGTTAATTACAGCAGTGCAACTGGACTGTGACCTGTGTTAGTGTTAACCCAGGTCTAATGGAGTCTGTCACCACCTCCTGAGATTATCTCAGTTGATTTACTTATGATTGATAATAATGACAACACAACCACACTCTTGGATGGGTACTGTAATTACCAAACAGTCACTTCTCCTTAAAAAACCCTCGCTGAATCTCTCTAGTAACGAGGACTTGATGTGGTAACGAGCCTTCAAACAAACAAAGAGTTTGTGAGTGTTTGAGAGAGAGTGTTTTGTGTTTTGGTGTGCAGCTGCAATAGCACGCAGCACTCGTCCAATGCTCTCTCAGGTCATATAAACACATAAACATGGTCTACGGGCCAAACAGGGAGGGGGTCAGGCTCTGGAACTCTGGCCTACTTCTGAACCAGGCTTTGCCATTTGTCCTTACCTCTATCAAGGGCATCGGTCCACCAAGTTTATAGGTTCTCTAGATCTGGCCTGATAATGGTGTGTGTGTGTGTGTGTGTGTGTGTGTTTGTGTGTATGTGTGTGATTGCTTGTGTGCATGTGTGTTTCAGAGATTTTTTATTGGCCAACTGAGAAAATAGTCAGTTGACGTACCTTATTTTCTACTCAGGTGGAATGTGTCTGGCCAGAGAATGGTTTAGTGGCTGGAGAGAACTAATGCAGGAGAAAAATGCTGGAGTCAAATTCAATTACCTTAAGTGGACCAGACTGAAAATGAGGGGGTCTGTTTCAAATTGGGCCCATTTTCGGTTCACAAGACACCCATTTAACTGAACTATATGTAATATGAGTCCAATCTAAGTGCCACAAGGATTAAGACGTTTACAGACAAAGGGGCTATCAACAGCTAATGTCTATAAATCAACACAGTGTTGGAAGGAGGTTACAGTATATGGCAAATTGTCACCAACTGTCAATTCCCCAGGTTTTTGAGGGTCGATAGTTCTTATCAGCTGATATCAGCTGATGTAAGAAGGGATATATAAATACATTTGATTTGATTTCTTACGATATCTAGGATATATCGCTGTATAAGATCTCCTTTCAACTCTACTGGACCAAGTCTGCAGTATCCCCTCTGAAGTCCTCAGTACTGTATTTGTCCTTGTTCCTGAACATTCAGAAACTTCTGAACTTCCTTTTTACCGTCCCCGACCAATAGCCATCGATCTGCATCACGTTGGCCAATAAAATCCATGGGAAGTAGAGTACTAAGCACCAGTCCATTGTAATGTCCTATCTATTAGTATAATGATTCACTTCACAACAGCTCTCTGTCCACCAGCTAAAAAAGTCCCATATGAATAACACTGTCTGTCTCTCATGTGTTTTCTAATTCCCACATCTGCAAACAGGCTTCTTCAGGGATAGAGAGACTGTCACAGTCCAGCTTTGTCTGATCAGATGCTGGTAAAGATCTACCTTTGTGGACCCCAGAGCGAGAGAGAGAGTGTCTAAATGACATAATGAGATCAAGGGTTGGGTGTGTTTGGATGATGACCTAGTTTGAGAGGGAGAGAGTAGTAAGAAGAGCCGGCCTGAGACTCATTATACACTCTGACAGGTCCAAATGAATGGGCCATTTCTCTAATATGGAACAGAGATGGGGGCCTAGGATACTTCAAATGTTTCAAATTTAGCAAAACAGTGACCTCCCTTTGGAGGTCTTCAAAACTAAATCCCCAGTCACACAGTCAAACCACAGGCAGAGGACAAATGGATCCTGCACCAACGCGTGAGACAAAGTGAAAAAGTATGTACACGAATCTGTACTGGGATTATGTTGAATGTTTTATGTGTGTGTGTGTGTGTGTGTGTGTGTGTGTGTGTGTGTGTGTGTGTGTGTGTGTGTGTGTGTGTGTGTGTGTGTGTGTGTGTGTGTTTGTAATAGTAAAAATTAGGTGGGTGCTTATATTTGTCCAGTTTCACACATATACAATTCGGTATTAAATGCATGTGTGAATTGGAAATGTAACCTGAATCAATTAGGGTTAAGTGCCTTGCACAAGGGCACATCAACAGATTTTTCACCTTGTCGGCTTCGGATACTGGCCCAATGCTCTAATCGCTATGCTGCCTGACGCCCTTATGTACATATAACAATGTGTGTGGGGACCCCTGTAGATATAAAAATATATATATAAACTCAGCAAAAAAAGAAACTTCCCTTTTTCAGGACCCAGTCTTTCAAAGATAATTCGTAAAAATCCAAATAACTTCACAGATCTTCATTGTAAAGGGTTTAACACTGTTTCCCATGCTGGTTCAATGAACCATAAACAATTAATGAACATGCACCTGTGGTCGTTAAGACACTAACAGCTTACAGGACGGTAGGCAATTAAGGTCACAGTTATGAAAACTTAGGACACTAAAGAGGCCTTTCTACTGACTCTGAAAAACATCAAAAGAAAGATGCCCAGGGTCCCTGCTCATCTGCGTGAACGTGCCTTAGGCATGCTGCAAGGAGGCATGAGGACTGCAGATGTGGCCAGGGCAATAAATTGCAATGTCCGTATTGTGAGACACCTTAGACAGCGCTACAGGGAGACAGGACAGACAGCTGATCATCCTTGCAGTGGCAGACCACATGTAACAACACCTGCGGGACAGGTACAGGATGGCAACAACAACTGCCCGAGTTCCACCAGGAATGCACAATCCCTCCATCAGTGCTCAGACTGTCCATAATAGGCTGAGAGAGGATGAACTGAGGGCTTGTAGGCCTGTTGTAAGGCAGGTCCTCACCAGACATCACTGGCAACGACTTCGCCTATGGGCACAAACCCACTGTCACTGAACCAGACAGGCCTGCAAAAAGTGCTCTTCACTGACGAGTCGTGGTTTTGTGTCACCAGGGGTGATGGTTGGATTCGCGCTTATTGTCAAAGGAATGAGCGTTACGCCGAGGCCCGTACTCTGGAGCGGGATCGATTTGGAGGTGGAGAGTCTGTCATGGTCTGGGGCGGTGTGTCACAGCATCATCGGACTGAGCTTGTTGTCATTGCAGGCAATCTCAACGCTGTGCGTTACAGGGAAGACATCCTCCTCCCTCATGTGGTACCCTTCCTGAAGGCTCATCCTGACATGACCCCCCAGCATGACAATGCCACCAGCCATACTGCTTGTTCTGTGCGTGATCCTGCAAGGCAGAAATGGCAGTGTTCTGCCATGGCCAGCGAAGAGCCAGGATCTCAATCCCATGAGCACGTCTGGGACCTGTTGGATCGGAGGGTGAGGGCTAGGGCCATTCCCTCCAGAAATGTCTGGGAACTTGCAGGTGCCTTGGTGGAAGAGTGGGGTAACATCTCACAACAAGATCTTGCAAATCTGGTGCAGTCCATGAGGAGGAGATGCACTGCTGTACTTAATGCAGCTGGTGGCCACACCAGATTCTGACTGTTACTTTTGATTTTGACCGTCCCTTTGTTCAGGAACACATTATTCCATTTCTGTTGGTCACATGTCTGCGGAACTTGTTCAGTTTATGTCTTAGTTGTTGAATCTTGTTACGTTCATACAAATATTTACACGTTAAATTTGCTGAAAATAAACACAGTTGACAGTGAGAGGACGTTTATTTATATACACTGAACAAAAATATAAATGCAACACGCAACAATTTCAAAGATTTTACTGACTTATAGTTTATATAAGGAAATCAGATACCTTAAAAAAAAGGTGTGACCACCATTTTCCCCATGCAGCGTGACACATATCCTTTGCATATAGTTGATCAGGCTGTTGATTGTGGCCTGTGGAATGTTGTCCCACTCCTCTTCAAAGGCTGTGCGAAGTTTCTGAATATTGGAGGGAACTGGAACACGCTGTCGTCCAGAGCATCCCAAACATGCTCTATGGGTGACATGTCTGCTGAGTATGCTGGCCATGGAAGAACTAGGCCATTTTCAGCTTCCGGGAATTGTGTACAGATCCTTGCGTCATGGGGCAGTGTTCCAGTTCAATATCCAGCAACTTTTCACAGCCATTAATAAAGAGGAGTGGGACAGCTCTGGCAACAGCTCCGGTGGACATTTTTGCAGTCAGCATGTCAATTGCGTGCTCCCTCAAAACTTGAGACATCTGTGGTATTGTGTTGTGTGACAAAACTGCACATTTTAGGGTGGCCTTTTATTGTCCACAGCACAAGGCTCACCTGTGTAATAATCCGCTTCTTGATATGCCACACCTGTCAAGAGGATGGGTTGTCTTGGCAAAGATGAAATGCTCACTAACAGGCATGTAAACAAATGTGTGCACAAAATAAGCTTTGTACCGATGGAACATTTCTAGGATCTTTTATTTCAGCTCATGAAACATAGGACCAACATTTTAGATGTTGTGTTAATATTTTTGTTCAGTATATATAAAATATTTAATTTGGGCTTTAGCCCATAGAAATGCATTTAATAAATCAAATCAAATCCCCAACAATGGTCACATGCGTTGAATACAGTAGGTGTTTCACTTACAGTGAAATGATTACTTACAAATAAGGGGGTATTTTGAAAGATAAGAATAACAAATAATTCAAGAGCAGCAGTAAATAACAGTAGCGGGGCTATGTACAGGGGCTACCGGTGTCGAGGTAATTGAGGTAGAATGGTTAGTTAAGAGCCGATAAGACGGCAGCCATCCCCTCTGGCGCCATCATGAATCAATACACATTCATTAGTGGGAAAACAGGCAGAAAAAAATGATTAAGGAATGAGGTTTTGAAGTGTCTTTCCTATATCTAGGATAGTGGTTCCCAACTTTTTTCATTTACTGTACCACCAAATGAATTTTGCTCTGCCCGGAGTACCCCTGAAGTTACCCCCTCGTGTACATTTTATCAGTAGGTCTGTGGTCTCATGAGTCTTCTCAAGTACCCCCTGTGGAATGGACAAGTACCTCCAGGGGTTTTAGTACCCCCTGTGGAATGGACAAGTACCTCCAGGGGTTCTAGTACCCCCTGTGGAATGGACAAGTACCTCCAGGGGTTTTAGTACCCCCTGTGGAATGGACAAGTACCTCCAGGGGTTCTAGTACCCCCTGTGGAATGGACAAGTACCTCCAGGGTTCTAGTACCCCCTGTGGAATGGACAAGTACCTCCAGGGGTTCTAGTACCCCCTGTGGAATGGACAAGTACCTCCAGGGTTCTAGTACCCCCTGTGGAATGGACAAGTACCTCCAGGGGTTCTAGTACCCCCTGTGGAATGGACAAGTACCTCCAGGGGTTCTAGTACCCCCTGTGGAATGGACAAGTACCTCCAGGGGTTCTAGTACCCCCTGTGGAATGGACAAGTACCTCCAGGGGTTCTAGTACCCCCTGTGGAATGGACAAGTACCTCCAGGGGTTCTAGTACCCCCTGTGGAATGGACAAGTACCTCCAGGGGTTCTAGTACCCCTGGTTTGGAACCACTGATCTAGGAAATATATGAAAGCTCAGAAAATGTTGTAGTTGTTTGGATGTATATTTAACCCACCTTTTTTGGGGGAACAAAACTACCTCCGTACTTATGTTCATTATTTAAACCGGTATCAGTTACTTTCAGCCAAGTTATGTGAAAGTTGTGGGGGTCATAGAGCAAAACAGAAAACACAGTTGTGTTCATATGAATTTGTAGCCCAAACTGTTCGGACGCTACAGACAGAAGTTGGCACATCGGCGGTACCGACTTCAGACGAGTCCCGTGGGGCTTGTTGGGGTCGTAGACCAAAACAGATAACATCTCATCTTTCCATAGAGTAGTAGGCCAAACCGTTCGGAAGCTGCAGACGTTTTCAACGTTTTCGTGAGAAGACAAAGAGCGCAGCAGCTCTGCCACTGATTGAGACACAGCCTATGCACAAAACCACATAGCTTTAGCTTAAACTGACAGATTATAATGTGTTTTTTTATTATTATGTTAAAGATTATAAACCTGAATTCACATAAAGCACTATTGTTATATGTACAGTACATGTGTGTACGGTTGTAGACTTACAGTATGTCTGTTTTCGCCATTTGCGCATTCCGTATCCACCATGTCTCTCTTTCTCAGGATTGTCTGTCTCTGTCAGTCTGCCCACTAGGTCAAAGGTCAGTCTTGGTTCTAGGTCAGAGCCTGTGGATGAGAGCCATAGGGGGGCCAGTCTCTGGATCCAATGTCATGCATTGAAAAATCTCCACTTGAACTCAACAGACTCAACAGACGACCAAGTTCATCAAGGTAAACCGGATAAAACCATAACAGAACCAATAAGAATCCTCAAAACCCAAACTTCTGCTTAGAAACACTAAATGAGCAAATATTTCCAAACAGATGTCACTTCACTTCACTTCCACTCCCCTGCAGATAGGAGGAAACCTCTTAAAACAAGCAATTAATTCTGTTGGTCGGACACGTTTTGTATAGGAGAGGTTTTTATCGTTTGGAGCAATGTGTCTAGATCCGGTCTGGAGCCGAGGTTGCAGACAGGCAGGAGGAACCATAAGGTGATGGAGAGGGCCACCTGAACAAACCCGTATGGGTCTTAGGACCACGATTTATTGCTCTCTTCCCCCAGGCTGGGGCCTGTCTCTGGAGCCGCTCTGTCAGGGGATAGATGGCTCCCTCTCTCACATTCTCTTTTTCTCTCTCTCGCTCTCGTTTTCCCTCTCTCTCTATCTCTCTCACCTTCTCTTTCACTATTTATTTCTCTTTCTTTCTCCCTCCCTCGCTCTCGCTCTCTCTCTTTTCTCTCTGTCTCTCTACCCGGCTCTCTTTCTCTCTCCAGACATCCGCGACAGCTGTTTGTCCAGACGGGTGTGTGGGTGTCTGCTGTGGGGTTGCCTGGCCCTGGCCTCAAGGGTGGAACTCTTTTCTTTCCCAGCACTTCTTCTGTCTCCTCTTACTCACCGACTGACTGAGTCGCTGCTGCATCACCTACCTTCACACGACCTCCGCCACTCTCTGTAACATGGAGTGTACATGCCACCCACATGTTACAGAACAGACAGACGGACTGGCAAACAGATTAATCATACAGATGTAGGATCTTCATTTGAGCCAGTTTGCTAGATCTGGAAAATAATCCTGCAGCAACAGGAAATGTAAATGATTATGTGGATTATAATTCATGGAGATTTTTGTAGGGGTTGATACATTTTTCATAAGGGAAAGTCGGAAATTACAAACTGAAGTATACCTTTTACATTTCCTGTATTGCAGGAAAGTTCTCTTGCAACAGGGTGATCAAATGAAGATCCTACATCTGTACATTATTAGCTGACTACCATTACGTACTGCACAGGGTGCATTGTGCATACAAACTAAAATAGACTTGCACACTCAAACATACTCAGCTCATTCAAAAGCACAGTATGCTATCAGTTCTACTATTCTTGTGTCGTTAAAGAGGATTTATCCACCCTAGCAACAGTGAAATCTTGGCAAAGGCAACCATCACCCCAAGTAAAAGTCAAATCACTGACTACAGATATTCAGTAAAGGTGTAAAGATTTCCCTTGACGATGGTAAACTCTTTTTAAACAACTTTTGAGACACAAGGTAGTAAAATCAAATGAAGTGTGTGGCAAATTTGTCCTGCTTTGCTGCAGATATTGCACTAATTAATCTAGGCCTTGCACGCTTTTCTGCCATGGTATTTCACCTTACTAGCTAAGTCCATCTCAGATGGGGAAATTTAAGAGCTTGCTCTCATTTCTTAAGTTACAAGCCAAATCATGAACTAATCAGACCTACTCAGGCCATGGACTTGGGTAGCTCACGAGCATTTCCAACAAAAGCACAGAAGCACAACCATATTCCATGGGCAGGATCCAGGAGAAGAGACAGAACAAAGGCATTTCCTTCCAATTCTAACATTCGAAGTGTAACTCTTTCGAACCAAAACCAACCACCATTGACCAATGAATCGATACCAAGTTTACAGTAACCTGATCACCCAGGCCCATCTCATTTCACCATCTCCACAGGATGTCACAGCATCTAAAGGCTTGTGTGAGACCAATGTAAAATCCCTTTGCAGATAGTAATTCAGAGTTCATCCTGTAAAGATACAAGTTACCACAGAGATACATCCATATAGTTGGCATCGGAGTCCTCTTTTTTTAATATATTTTTTTTATTTCACCTTTATTTAACCAGGTAGGCTAGTTGAGAACAAGTTCTCATTTGCAACTGCGACCTGGCCAAGATAAAGCATAGCAGTGTGAACAGACAACACAGAGTTACACATGGAGTAAACAATTAACAAGTCAATAATACGGTAGAAAAAAGGGGAGTCTATATACATTGTGTGCAAAAGGCATGAGGAGGTAGGCGAATAATTACAATATTGCAGATTAACACTGGAGTGATAAATGATCAGATGGTCATGTACAGGTAGAGATATTGGTATGCAAAAGAGCAGAAAATAGCTGCTCAGATAGCAGATGTTTGAAGTTGGTGAGGGAGATAAAAGTCTCCAACTTCAGCGATTTTTGCAATTCGTTCCAGTCACAGGCAGCAGAGAACTGGAACGAAAGGTGGCCAAATGAGGTGTTGGCTTTAGGGATGATCAGTGAGATACACCTGCTGGAGCGCGTGTTACGGGTGGGTGTTGCCATCGTGACCAGTGAACTGAGATAGGGCGGAGCTTTACCTAGCATGGACTTGTAGATGACCTGGAGCCAGTGGGTCTGGCGACGAATATGTAGCGAGGGCCAGCCGACTAGAGCATACAGGTCGCAGTGGTGGGTGGAATAAGGTGCTTTAGTGACAAAACGGATGGCACTGTGATAAACTGCATCCAGTTTGCTGAGTAGAGTGTTGGAAGCAATTTTGTAGATGATATCGCCGAAGTCGAGGATCGGTAGGATAGTCAGTTTTACTAGGGTAAGTTTGGCGGCGTGAGTGAAGGAGGCTTTGTTGCGGGATAGAAAGCCGATGCTTGATTTGATTTTCGATTGGAGATGTTTGATATGAGTCTGGAAGGAGAGTTTACAGTCTAGCCAGACACCTAGGTACTTATAGATGTCCACATATTCAAGGTCGGAACCATCCAGGGTGGTGATGCTGGTCAGGCGTGCGGGTGCAGGCAGCGAACGGTTGAAAAGCATGCATTTGGTTTTACTAGCGTTTAAGAGCAGTTGGAGGCCACGGAAGGAGTGTTGTATGGCATTGAAGCTCGTTTGGAGGTTAGATAGCACAGTGTCCAAGGACGGGCCGGAAGTATATAGAATGGTGTCGTCTGCATAGAGGTGGATCAGGGAATCGCCCACAGCAAGAGCAACATCATTGATATATACAGAGAAAAGAGTCGGCCCGAGAATTGAACCCTGTGGCACCCCCATAGAGACTGCCAGAGGACCGGACAGCATGCCCTCCGATTTGACACACTGAACTCTGTCTGCAAAGTAATTGGTGAACCAGGCAAGGCAGTCATCCGAAAAACCGAGGCTACTGAGGGTAGAAGTTTAAAATAGATACCAAATATGGCTGCAATAGTATTATTCATCACACATTTGAGAGAGAGAGAGAGAGAGAGAGAGAGAGAGAGAGAGAGAGAGATTTTGAGAGAGATTTTGTCCCCTCAGAGGGTGGGAGGGCGTACTGGCCGTTAAATCACTGTTGTTTGTGTCTGCCTTGTGTTCCTGGGTCATTTGCCATGCAGCCCCAGGTGACAGAGATCACATAGTTTAGTGCCGAGCCTACATCTGTGACAGGGCCGAGCCTACTTTTGTGACAAAAGTTTTTGATGAAAAAAAATGTTATTGTATTTTCTCAGAGATTCAAATAGCTGTTCTATTGTTTCCAAGGAAAGTCAAAAACAACATTCTTCTCAAGGTTTTAAGAGAATGTTTAAACCTTGAAACAAACTAAAACTCCACTTAAACCAGTCTCACAGAAACAAGTGAAAATAATGTTGTTTTTATTGTCACCTGGAGACTCGTTTATTGCTTGTGATGGAATAGGGCCTCTAGACAATGTTTCTTTATGTTGGTCATTACAGTAAATGTAGTTATCAATGAGGAGAGGCTGGCTGAAACCTCCAGGCCCATATGATGGATGTGTTTACCCTGGACCTAAACGCCATGTCTGATGTTTTATTTATTTAGATTTATTTCACCTTTATTTAACCAGGTAGGCTAGTTGAGAACAAGTTCTTATTTACAACTGCGACCTGGCCAAGATAAAACAAAGCAGTGCAACACAAACAACAACACAGAGTAACATGGAATAAACAAACGTACAGTCAATAATACAATAGAGAAAGTCTATATACAGTGTGTGCAAATGAGGTAGGATAAGGGGGGTGAGGCAATAAATAGGTCATAGTGACGAAATAATTACAGTATGGCAAATTAAACACTGGGGTGATAGATGTGCAGAAGATGGGGTGCAAAGGAGCAAAATAAATAACAATATGGTGATGAGGTAGTTGGATGGACTATTTACATATAGGCTATGTACAGGTGCAGTGATCTGTGCGCTGCTCTGACAGCTCGTGCTTAAAACTAGTGAGGGAGATATGAGTCTCCAGCTTCAGTGATTTTTGTTCGTTCCAGTCATTGGCAGCAGAGAACTGGAAGGAAATGCGGCTGAAGGAGGAATTGGCTTTGGTGTGACCAGTGAAATATACCTGCTGGAGCGAGGGCTGGTGGGTGCTGCTATGGTGACCAGTGAGCTGAGATAAGGCGGGGCTTTACCAAGCAATGACTTATAGATGACCTGGATCCAGTGGGTTTGGCGACGGATATGAAGCAAGGGCCAGCCAACGAGAGCATACAGGTAGCAGTGGTGGGTAGTATATGGAGCTTTGGTGACAAAACGGATGGCACTGTGATAGACTGCATCCATTTTGCTGAGTAGAGTGTTGGAAGCTATTTTGTAAATGACATCGCCCAAATCAAGGATCGGTAGGATAGTCAGATTTACGAGGGTATGTTTGGCAGCATGAGTGAAGGATGCTTTGTTGCGAAATAGGAAGTTGATTCTAGATTTAATTTTGGATTGGAGATGTGTCTGGAAGGACACCTAGGTATATGTAGTTGTCCACATATTCTAAGTCAGAACCGTCCAGAGTAGTGATACTTGACGGGTGGGTAGGTGTGTTGTCAGCGATCGGTTGAAGAGCATGCATTTAGTTTTGCTTGCATTTAAGAGCAGTTGGAGTCCTCGGAAGGAGAGTTGTATGGCATTGAAGCTCGTCTGGAGGTTAGTTAACACAGTGTCCAAAGAGGGGCCAGAAGTATACAGAATGGTGTTGTCTGCATAGAGGTGGATCAGAGAATCACCAGCAGCAAGAGTGACATCATTGATGTATACAGAGAAAAGAGTCGGCCCAAGGATTGAACCCTGTGGCACCCCCATAGAGACTGCCAGAAGTCCGGACAACAGGCCCTCCGATTTGACACACTGTACTCTGTCCGAGAAGTAGTTGGTGAACCGGGCGAGGCAGTCATGTGGCTTCTCTGGATGTGTGAGGGGAATTGTAAGTCGCTCTGGATAAGAGCGTCTGCTAAATGACTTAAATGTAAATGTAAATGCCAGCTAAATGCAGTCACCGCCATCTAATGAAGTGGTAGATGTCCTTCTACCCAGCCTGTAATTCAGCCACCAGCCCCCTACCTCTCTTGACCTGGTTGCGTCACAAGTGTGTCCGTCCATAGTTTTGATATATGCCCACATCTCCTGTGCTGTAGTAAAGGCTGAACCCAAAGGGCTGCCTGTTGTTCAAGGCTGCATGTGTGATTTTGTCAATGCATGAAATTGGAATGGTAAGAGGAAATTACTTGTGTTTTGCCTGTTTTAGATGGATGCTGAACTCTGTGTCCTGGGTCCATGGAGTCTCATACACACACACTGAGCTCTTCTCCTAATGGTTAAACAGCATGCTCATGCCATGCTACGTAATGACAGGCTTGGGTAATTCCGTTGAAGTGGCAGTTTTCAGAGTCAGCAGGCAAAGAGAAGGCACTGCACCGCCTTAGGCACAGAGGTTGTGTGAGGACACCGTCTCCACACCTCACTCAAGACATGCACATATATGCACAGACACACACACACATGCACTAGAACGCACGCACACAAACACTGTAATACGGCACAGTAATTCAGTTCTGGAGGTTTGGTTATCTTCCAGCAGTTCCTTGAATATTGAACTCTGATAGTAGTGTTGAAGTAGTGTCCAGCTCAGAATCTGCTCCTACTTTACACAAGATCACAAAGAATAAGCTGATTATTTTTCTGGAGTGAACACAATCATGGTGTTTTGGCCTACCCTCACCACCTGGGGTCGGCCCGTCAGAAAGTCCAGGACCCAGTTGCACAGGGCGGGGTCGAGACCCAGGGTCTAGAGTTTAATGATGAGTTTGGAGGGTACTATGGTGTTAAATGTTGAGCTGTAATCGATGAACAGCATTCTTACATAGGTATTTCTCTTGTCCAGATGGGTTAGGGCAGTGTGCAGTATGATTGTGACTGCATCTACTGTGGACCTATTGGGGCGGTAAGCAAATTGGAATGGGTCTAGGATGTCAGATAGGGTGGAGGTGATATGATCCTTGACAAGTCTCTCAAAGCACTTCATGATGACGGAAGTGAGTGCTATGGGGCGATAGTCGTTTAGCTCAGTTACCTTAAGCTTTCTTGGGAACAGGAACAATGGTGGTCCTCTTGAAGCATGTGGGAACAGCAGACTGGGATAGAGATTGATTGAATATGTCCTTAACCACACCAGCCAGCTGGTGTGTGCATGCTCTGAGGATGCGGCTAAGGATGCCGTCTGGGCCGGCATCCTTGTGAGGATTAACACGTTTAAATGTTTACTCACGTTGGCTGCGGTGAAGGAGAGAGGTTTTGGTAGTGGGCTGTGTCAGTGGCACTGTATTATCCTCAAAGAGAGCAAAGAAGTTGTTTAGTGTGTCTGGGAGCAAGACATCGGTGTCCGCGACGGGGCTGGTTTTCTTTTTGTAATCCATGATTGACTGTAGATCCTGCCACATACGTCTCGTGTTTGAGCTGTTGAATTGTGACTCTACTTTGTATCTATACTGACGTTTAGCTTGTTTGATTGCCTTGCCGAGGGAATAGCTGCACTGTTTGTATTCGGTCATGTTTCCGGATGCCTTGCCCTGATTAAAAGCAGTGGTTTGCGCTTTCAGTTTTGCGCGAATGCTGCCATCAGTCCACAGTTTCTGGTTGGGGAAAGTTTTAATAGTCACCGTGGGTACAACATCACCGATGCACTTGCTAATAAACTCGCTCACCGAATCCGCGTATACATCAATGTTGTTGTCTGAGGCTATCCGGAACATATCCCAGTCCAGATGATCGAAGCCATCTTGAAGCGTGGAATCAGATTGGTCGGACCAGCGTTGAACAGACCTGAGCACGGGCGTTTTCTGTTTAATACAGCAGTAAACAGTAAACAGAGGGAGAGAGAGAGAGTGTGTCTTTGTTTTTGAAAACACGGGGGTGGTTTAGGACTCCTTTGTTTAGCCAAACAGCCTGTTATTAGGATAGTAAACTACCAAGCTTCATCGTTATTTAGACTATCTACTGGCTACATATTTGTCTTTTAAATCCCCTTTGAGACAGCCAGGATGTAAGGGGACATCCACCTAGTCTCGCGAAGCAGAGCAGTTGGAGGTGAGCCAAGCCGAGGGTCTTCAGAGTGGAGGAGAATCCATCATCTCAACACCACTTGGCCTGGCACAATTAGACTCTCCCAGGGAGCTGCATGGGCTATGCATGGCTGCATGGGTCACGTCCCATGGGCCAGTATGATGCCAGTACTAGGTTATGCTATCTTACTCTAACGCTAGGCTGCGCTAAGCTAGACCACATTTCCAGGGGTTGCTCAGATCCTGACACAGTTTCCCTGGCTGCATCCTCCTGCAGGCTCAAGTTTTGCCCTGTGGCTACAGCTGACTTCCACTCACATCAGCATGGTGGGTAGAAGAAGAATGGGCCTTTTCATCAGGCAGGACTGGCCCTACATGAATATTTCAATCAGGCAACATAATTCCAGAGTGCCAACCTAGACAAAGGAGAGCTATGTGGGTGAGGAGGTGAAAGGAGAGGTGAGAGAGGAGGGATATGAGGGGGTTGGAGAAGCAGGGAGGATGGGAAACTTGGAGCTCTGATATCTGATTTTCTCCTTGAGGCACCACCTGCTAGAATCCACAGGCAGCCTTGAGGTTTTAGTTTGTTCCGTGATGGGAGAGACGGCAGCTTGGTAAAACCCTATCTGACCATGTCTGCCTGAAGCGGTGCCAGCCAGCCATTGAGCTGACTAGACCACATCCCATCTCCTGTGGAAAGATGAAGAGGCTGAACGAGCTCTGGCTTGTGCTCCCAGTGTCCAGGCCTATGTGTGTGGAAGGCAAGGGTGTGCCTGTGGACATACCAAGCATTCCAGGTCGGCAATAAACACAAATTGAAGGGGGGATAAAGTTGTGATGTGTTGAGTGATACCTGGGCAGCTGGGCCAGGGGGTGGGACCAGGGTAACAGGGTGGGTTAGCTGATGAGAGGTCCTGATGTTGCCTAGGGTGGTGACTGGAGACAGATTGAGAGTGAAGGCTTTCTTGCCACTCCCAGTCCCGCCCTCTACGTCAATTTGGGCTAAGGTTATAGCTAAGTGTTTTAGGGTAACACTGTGGTCTGACTAAGATGCAAAGATACTGCTGTTAGTTGTTCCTGTTGCCACAGCATTTTGGCAGTTGAAGTTGTTAGAATAGTGGAGTTGAACTCAATTCCGTCCATGTTGCATTCACCATGCAGGCATGCACCGAAAGTCTCAGTACAAAAGTATTGATTTTCATACAACAGCTCCGCCAAATACCTGTTATGTTGTTATTATGCAAATGCATGGTGGTGACTCTCAGTCTCACTATGGCATAATAGCTTAGCGTTTCTTGGGGGGGTTAAAAGCTTGTCCAATGTGCTGGTTGAGACGGAGGCCTAACCCAGGCACCACAGATCCTCAACACATAGTCGATCCATCGATAAAGGCAATGCATGTTCCAAAACACAAGCTTCTTCCAAAACTGGGTTCGCAACGTACTTTTCTGTACCTTTACTGTTTCTTGCATGACAATATTTCAAAACATCTGTTTATGTTCTTTAGATACTTTTTGGAATATTTATCAGCTGTAAATTGGAATTCTAGTAAATCCCCAACAAGCATGAAGAATACTGTAAACCTGTGGTGTTACTGTAGACTTGCACGTAACATATGTGGAGTGTTGTCCAATTCAAATGCATGGCTAATTCAACATCATTCAACACATCACACATTTCCCCAAGCAGCTGGGCTACAGTACCAGTCAGTCAGTCAGGACACATAGGGATATGATTGAGATTGACACGGCTAAGGCTTGGTTCATTACACCAGAAAACTGACCCAATTACACCAATTAACAATACCAATGGACCCCCCAGAGGGAGGGCCTGTAATGTGCCAACAGGGAGAGAAAAGGAGGTGGAGGCCTGAACACATCCTCTGTTAACACCCACACTGTTAGAACAGCATACAGAATGAACATGGCTGGGGAACCCAAAAGCGCTCCATTGTTCATGCAGTATATTTCACCTCTCTGGCACGCCATCTCTGTTGTGGCTAGAAGACATGGGAATCCAACGAATCCAGAATTAACCCTAACCCCAGCTTTAATAACAGGAGTATATCCCGACCGAGCAGACAAAACGGCCACAGTTACAGTTGAGAATGACTCTCAGACGGGGATTCCTACATGGTCCTGTAGACTTTTCAAAAAGTCAGTTTTTCAGCATGGCCAGTATTTTGAAATGCGACAGAAGGGGCCTTTGTCTTTGAGTGTAACTGACTTCCGGACAAAAAGTGTAAAAAAAAGACCAGGCTTTTCATCCTGAAGGTATGTCCGTCTGGGCTGCACGGCGCTGTTCGATGCAGGGTTCCTCTACCTTGGCCTGAAAAGCCCTAGCGGGAGCCAGATTACCTTTGGGTAACATATAGATCTCATAATTACCAACAATTGACCAATTCATTTGAGACCTCGTTTGACATTGCGTCTGTATGTGCTGTTTTACGTGTGTGTATTCCAGATCCATCATGTACTAATATATCTAAGGAGGCTGGTAGCCCGTAGCTCGTCTTGGGCCTCTCATTTCAGAGAAATTGGCACACGACGTGGTCATTGATTTGAGCGACAGCAGGGCAGCAGGGACATGGAGACTGAGTGTTATGATTTTGAGTGAACACATCACATATGCAGCAATGCACAGATGGTGATTGTGTTGTAGTCCATCCAGCAGACAGAATTTTGTATGGCTGGGCTTTTGGTTTGTAATTCTCACTGGCCTCAGTGGACCAGGCCAGAACAGTAGTGTTCAGCACGTGTGGACCGCTAGAATCCAAAGCAACAGGGTCGCACGATTAACGGTTTGACTCTGATCACTGGCCTCAGGAATGGAGGTTTTAACTCAGAAAGCTTTAGATGGGCCTTCATAAAGTCTTCAGAGAGAGAGAGAGAGAGAGAGAGACAGAGAGAGAGAGAGAGAGAGAGAGTGGGAGAGAGAGGGAGTGGGAGAGAGAGAGAGAGAGAGAGAGAGAGAGGGAGAGAAAGAGAGCAAGACAGAGAGAGAGAGAGAGAGAAAGACAGAGAGAGAGCGAGAGAGACAGAGAGAGAGAAAGAGAGCAAGACAGAGAGAGAGAGAGTGAGAAAGACAGAGAGAGAGCGAGAGAGAGAGAGAGAGAGAGAGAGAGAGAGAGAGAGAGAGAGAGAGAGAGAGACAGAGAGACAGAGAGACAGAGAGACAGAGAGACAGAGGGAAGAGGGGATAGGGCAGCTTTACTGGCTGCAGATGAAGTAGTTGTGTACAAAGGGATTCCATGCATGCCAAGGGAGATGGAGAGGAGACTGCCCATGGCCAGGTAGCCCCCCAGCCCACAACTCCCACCCTCTCCTCCCCTTTCCTTTCCATTTCAATGAAGCTTATCACAGCTGGCACACAGCTGCTTCTCCCCAGCAGAACTCTCCCTCTAACCCACTGGCACAGGTATTTATGATGTACAGTACAGTTCAATAAAACCCTGTGTGTGTGTGTGTGTGTGTGTGTGTGTGTGTGTGTGTGTGTGTGTGTGTGTGTGTGTGTGTGTGTGTGTGTCATTCATACCTAGCCTATTTTTGTACAATATCGCACATTGACACATATATATATACGTATATAGTCTCGCTAATGTTATTTTACTGCTGCTCTTTAATTACTTGTTCCTTTTATTTATTATTCTTATTTGTATTTTTTTAACTGCATTGTTGGTCAGGGGCTTGTAAGTAAGCATTTCACTGTAAGGTGCGTGTCACTAATACAATTTGATTTGATTTTGTATTACCCTAAACAAACTCTAGATCTTTAGATTAACTCAGCATCAGTCCAGTAACAAACAGGGAGGTGACGGCTGTGGATGATATCACTGTTTCTTTGTGGCCCCCCTTGGGTGTCACATGGTCTTGATTAGAGAGTGGAGCACACATGTCCCCTGTCATCCTCCCCATGTGGTGTCCATAGGGGCCTCAGGGATCAGACCAATCCCAGGTTGGGGGACACACGCTAGACCTCATCCACCAGATGAAACCCAACACAGGAAGAATGGGTGAGGAGCTGGTGAATTTGGACAAAGATGAAGGTAGAGGAAAGCAGCATTAAAAAGAAGACTGTGGTCACATGTGGCTGCGGAGTCGGAAGACGATTGCCTGAGATCACAAGCAGAGAAATGATTTATCACTGCTTACTCTATGATTTCTCATGGCAGAGACAGATGGCCTGAAGTTAGATTGGATCAGTGATGTATTACTTGCCGTTTACAAACACGCACACACACTCTACACTCACTGTGGCTAAGTAGATGAACAGCTTCCTTCCACAAAATTGTCTGCATTCAGAGATAATATTTGTATTTTTGTGGGACATTATGGGGACATTATGCGAACGTTATACTGATGTTATGGGAATGTTATGGTGATGTTACAGGGAGGTTATTGCGACGTTGTGTTGGTGTTATGGCAACATTATCGGGGCTTTATATTGATCATGGTAATGTAATGGGGATATGATGAGGGAGTTATATTGATGTTGATGTTATAGGAACATTATGGGGACGTTATGTTGATGTTTGGGGACATTAAAGTTGAGTGGGTGTCAGATAAAAGGAACCTGCTTTTATCTTTGAAGAGACCAGTGTTAAATGTTAACATGTGTGATAAGGAAATCCTTTGAGCGAGCAGCCGCCATCTCATAAACACACAAACAGTGTGTAAACAGGACTTTTAAAACGTGGGTAATGTCACTTTCATGAACCTTCCCAGAGTGTCCAAACAAAGCATTCATGGTATGAACTCATTGTCATGTATGTGAGATTGAAGCAGAGATTATGCCATTGTTCACCAGCATTATTATTGGCATTACAGCATTACAGCAACTCTGTTCACCTGACACAAAGAAAACAGTTATTAAGTCACTTTTAGGAAATATGGCTTGTTAGTCGTGTGAACATTTCGTATTACAGATGTAGGATCTTAATTTGACTACAGGACCAGTCAAAAGTTTGGACACATAATCATTCAAGGGTATTTCTTTATTCTTACTATTTTCTACATTGTAGAATAAGAGTGAAGACATCAAAACTATGAAATAACACATATGGAATCATGTAGGAACCATAAAAGTGTTAAACAAATCAAAATATATTTTATATTCTTCAAAGTAGCCACCCTTTAACTTGATGACAGCTTTGCACACTCTTAGCATGTGTTTATATATGAGTGTGGATTTTCAGTGATTTTATGTAAATCACGAAGCTAATCCGCATTTCCTGCATTGCACGACAATTCTTACAAACAAAAGAGTGATCATATTAAGATCCAACTTTTGTACTACAGTGGACGATAACATCGTCCTTCCACTCCTTCATACAGTATAAGCACAGTAGACAGACAACTCTCTCCCATCACAGAAACCACAGTTATGCCCTGGAGACCCAATCCACTCCCAGTGCAGAGAACTCTCGTTCTAGAGAAGCTTAGCAGGATGTTTGTGAATGCTGTGAGGCTTTTTGTTGCCCCAGTTCCTCCCTGGTCTCAGGACAGTGAAGACAGTGCTATCTGGGATCATTGGGATGTCCCTACTCCAACCCCAACCTTAACCATAGCCCTTACCTAACCCTAACCCTAAACTTAAACCTTACCGTAACCATTTTACATTTCAACTTCAATGGGGTAACGTCAGAGTTGGGACGTCCAAAGGATTCCGGATAGGACGAGAATGGATGCCAACAGGTATCGGAACAGGAAGACTGTGGCATGAACGAGTCAGGAATGGGTGGACGGGTGGAAAAATACCCTGGGAGTAGTCAGTCTGTCATGGATGCTTGACCACGGATTAGGGATCTGACAGGGCGATCAGATATGAAGATGGGATAGGAAGAGCATGGCAGATGGTTCATTTGAGTGCCTCAAACACCTGTATGCTCCAGTGCTTATCACCTTAGAGACTATTCTAAAAACAGAGTGTTTTGCTCATGCATCATCATTTGATTTTGACCATGCACACATATGCCCATACACCAACATGCACACACGCATGGTATGCAAGCATGCACACACACACGCACACGCACACACACACACACATGCATGCACCCACACTAGGGTTACAAAGCTACCAGTAATGTACCGAAGTTACCGGAATCTTCTGTACTTTCGGTAATTAACAGGTAATCAAATATTTGTTTCTAGTAGATATACCATATGGTTCAAGAGAAAATAACCTAATTAATGAAAAAAGCATCTAATCAACAATGGCATTATTTTCAGTTCACTCTGCAACTTTTCCAACTACTGACTTTTTTCACAGCGGCCACCAGTTTGGCACAAAACATTTACAACAAAGATATATTGAAAAATATATGACAGCTAGAAATCAAAACTGGATGGTCTTCAGAGATAGATGGGAGGGGTTGAGGGTAGCTGAAGGCTGGGACTAAAAGCAAACAAAAGATAACTAATGTAAAATATACTGTTTCCGTAAAATGTATATAGTATGTATAAGTTGGAGCGAGCGTTACAAAATACATTTAGAAATCAATATTATTAAATTATTGCACCCACACTGCCCGAGCACGCCAACGAGCGTCTGTGTTGCCAAGGGCTAAAATAGAAGTCAGTTCTATTTCTGACGCAGATCGCGCTGCAAATCCTGCCTCTCACATCTCCTCATTGGTTTATAGAAGCAGGTACAGAAAGACGAACGGGGTCAGTGGCGGAAATGCACCTAATTTATGAAAGTCGCATTATAAAGTCAAGAGAAGAAAAAGCCTAGAAGGAGGAGAGATGACTAGAAACGATTCGGTTGACCGTTTTATTTGTGGATTGATAGTAGGAGTAGAGGACCTTGTACATTTCAGGTAAAAATAACAACTCAATGTTTATATCCCAGGACAAATTAACTAGCAACAGTGAGCTAGCTAAATAGGACAAATTAGCTAGCAAGTGCAAGCTAGCTAGCTAAATTGCCATAAATGTTTAATGCTTTTCGACCTGTCTGTCCCCATATTAATGTAATTGGTTCAGAGTTTGTTTTGATATTTTAACCTGCGAATGGTGATTGCGTTTTGTGTGGGGGGACAAAATAAATATATGCACGATGGTACACGATGGCGCACCCACCCAGCCGGTTTGGGTTCCGTGTAAGTATTGTTGTCAATTAGTTTACTCCAATTAGTGGAGGGGTGGGGTAGGCTCAGGGGAAAGTAATAAAGGAGGGAAATATTTACAAATGTACAGTACCAGTCAAAGGTTTGGAAACACCTACTCATTCAATGTTTTTTCTTAATTTTTTACTATTTTCGACATATAATAATAGTGAAGAGATCAAAACTGTGAAATAACACATACAGAATTATGTAGTAACCCAAAAAGTGTTAAACAAATCTAAATATATTTTATATTTTAGATTCTTCAAAGTAGCCACCCTTTGCCTTGATGACAGCTTTGCACACTCTTGGCATTCTCTCGACCAGCTTCACCTGGAATGCTTTTCCAATAGTCTTGAAGGAGTTCCCTCATATGAGCACTTGTTGGCTGGTTTTCCTTCACTCCAACTCATCCCAAACCATCTCAATTGGGTGGAGGTCAGGTGATTGTGGGGGCCAGGTCATCTGATGCAACACCTGTGATAATCTGAAGTACCCAAAAGGGCCAATAGATGTCTTGTGATAAATTACATGAAATCCTTGAGAATGACCCAAATGCTGGTAGTTTACTGGTAAACTTCGAAAGTTTCCAGTAACAAACTCTCCCGTTGCAATCATAACACACACACACACACACACACACACACACACACACACACACACACACACACACACACACACACACACACACACACACACACACACACACACACACACACACACACACACACACCTACCCCCACCCCAACCCCCACACCCACACCCACACATTACACACTAAAGGCCATACACACATACATCAGTGATGAATCAGAGTTCCACAGCCAGCCCTCTCTCTGGGAGATATGAAGTATGTTTGAGTGATGAATAGTGTGTGAGACACTCCCAGGTCTATAATCACACTGATAACACACTACTGTAATTGTCACCTGGTACACTTTAACGCCTCATCTCAGCATTGCTGCAGCTGGCGTAGGCACGCCACACCAATAAATAAATATACATTCCTAAACTTATGTTGAGAATAAGCACCCTGTTTTTACTGTGTGTGTGTGTGTGTGTGTGTGTGTGTGTGTGTGTGTGTGTGTGTGTGTGTGTGTGTGATTATGTTTCCCATGGCATTTTCTAAATAAAAAAGAGTTAATAGAATAATGAATGTCTACAATATATGAAATATAAAAAACACTGGAAACTGAAAACCCTCCAGTGGCAATGGCGTCAGCCTATTTGACTAATGCTGTGGCTGGCTTAGCTTCTTGGTGCTAAGCATGCTTTAATTGTTTGGAAATGAGCCACCTCCCCCTCCCACTCTGTGTTCTTATCACACTGATCCAGTGATGAAGCTTCCCGAAAACAGCCCGCCCCCTCCACCCTCTACTCCTTTTCTGAATCCCGGCTCCATCCGCAATGCGTTCTGGGAGGATGGTCACAACACGTGGTGAGGGACATAACAGTTCAAAGGCAGACCCCTGCCATAGAGTCTATGTACTGACCAGTTTAGAACAATTCTATAGAATGAAATAAGTAGCTTCAAGTTTAGTTGCTACCATCATTGTATTTCTCAGTTCTCATATGAGACATGATTATAGAGTGTGAAAGTCGGCGCTTCAAGAAATGGTTGAGAAATTTCACACACATTTCTGTTGACACACATTCATAGACAGACAAAGCACACACTGCAACCACTAATGCCACAGCACGAGTTAATGAAAATAGTCCAGCTGCAGGCCTAATAGTTAGAGCAGTGAGACTGTGATTTATTAGTTTTGAAGGAGCTGTTCATATATGTAGCTCCTAGACTGTAATGTCTGCTCTTTTGTTTTCCTACCAGGGGTTGAAGAGACAAAGCAAAACACAGATTCTGTTTGAGTTGCCAACTGGAGAAATGAACTGTAAACACTCTGCATACCTCCTATTTCGCCACGCTGAGTATAGTAGGGATGCCAGAAAACAATTACATTACTCTTCCCTGGTTGTCTGAGCGAGATGGATGTGAGGAGTGCATGTAGGAGAGGGGGAGGATGGAGGAGAGGAACGGGGGAATGATAGAGGAGAGGAGAGGAGAGGATAGAGGATAGGAGAGGATAGAGGAGAGTAGAGGAGGAGGAAGGAGGAGAGGAGAGGAGGAGGATGGAGGAAAGGAGAGGGGGAGGATGGAGGAGAGGGTAAGGATAGAGAGAAAGGGGGATCGAGGAGAGGAAAGGAGGAGGATGGAGGAGATGAGAAGAGAAGGATGGAGGAGAGGGGGAGGATGGAGGAGAGGCAAGGGGGAGGATGGAGAAAAGGAGAGGGGAGGATGGAGGAGAGGGGAGGATGGAGGAGAAGGGGGAAGGATGGAGGAAAGGGGAGGATGGAGGAGAGGAGAGAGGGAGGATGGAGGAGAGGAGAGGGGAGGATGGAGGAGAGGAGAGGGTAAACATGGTTCTGATGGCCAGAGACAAGCGAAATCAGCCTCGGAAATGATACAGCTGCCACTCTGCTGCCTGTGCTGGATGGGATTGATGGGATGGATGGGCTGGATGTGCTGGATGGTTGGGTTGAATGGAAACGTGTGATGCCACAGACAAAAGCCACACTGACTGCCTGCCACAGAGCAGAGGACACTCCAAATAAACATCCTACTGACGAGCTGCAATACTGTGACTGGCTGGCTGCCTGGTTGGCTGTTTGTTGAGTAGTTGTTGGAAGCTAGGAGTAAACACTGTTTATTAGTGGAAGAGGTGGAGTGTGTATGCATGAGTGTGCGTGTGTGTGTGGAGGATGCAGGGAGTTGGAAGGGTTGTCACTATTTACCCCAGCCACAAAGTCAATATTTGCTATATCATAAACATTCATGAAAACAAAAATGTGCTTTTTGGTCTCAATTTAAGGTTTAGCATAAGGTTAGCAGTGTAGCGGTTAGGATTAGGTTTAAAATCTGATTTTAAGTAGAGCAATTGTAGAAATAGGTGGGGTTTACCTGTAGCTAAGTGTGCCCTTGTCTTCGAGCTTTATCCCCCCTCCTTCCCCTTGGATTGCCCCAAGATAGCCTACTTCATCACGCTGATGTCCGGGAGGGCTCTCACCTGGGCTACTGTTGTGTGGGAACAGCCGGTCATATGCGCTAGTCTTGAGGGGTTTGTGGGAGAAGTGATGAAGGTCTTTGATGCCCCATTCTCTGGGCAAGAGGCCGCCCGGAAGCTAATCCAGCTTCGGCAGGACTCCCGCAGTGTAGCTGATTATGTGGTGGATTTCCCCAAATTGGCAGCGGAAAGGGCTTGAAATCAACAGGCACTGTTCGATATTGTGGCAGACAGCAGGGAGAGGTGAGGGGAGTGGTAATTGAGGGGAGATATCTTGCAGGTCGCTGGCTCCACCCACGAGCCTTATACGGACTTCCTGCCCCAATGAGGTTGTTAATCGTTAAGCCAGGGAGTGCTTGGGGATGAAGGAGAAAGCAGCCTGCACAAAGGGGCAGAGTAGGAGAGAGCCAAATGCGTTTTGAAGAGTGAGAGAAGAGAGAACTATATCTTTGTGATTACCCGTTGTGACCTAGACCGGATTGGCTGAGGACCCGAGGGTGAGGATTACCCCTGGAAAACGAAAAGGACAACGGAAACAGCTTGAATTCCCTCTCTTCCCCAGTGTACCAATATCCCTAATAAACCCCACATATCCATTCTATTTGTGCTGCTGGTGCATGTTTTGTTGTTGAACTTGGTGACGTGGAAACCCCACACCCTTGAGCCTGCTACATATGGTAGAGAATGCGGGCAAAGCAAACCAAGTTCACTAACTAAACAGACACAGAGCACAATGGAAGCATTGTTGAGACAGCTGGTGAAGGCGAACATAGCACAGCAGGCTATGCATCGGGAGCTGCTGGAAGACCAGCGTCAGCAGACCGCTCTCCTGCAAGCTGAACTCAGCCAGCTGACAGCCACCCAGGTCGGCATAGCGGCGGGCGCAGCATTCTCTCGTCCTAAACCTAGTAGGTTAATATTGAAGTTGACAGAGGCTGACGACATCAAGGTTTACCTACAAGCCTTCGAAAGGACGGCTGCTAGGGAGAAATGGCTCCATGAGCAATGGGCCAGCCTATAAGGATCTGACGGTTGACCAGGCGACGCATTACGAGGTGCTGATAAAAGGAGATCCTGCGCCGCTATGGTTACACCCTGATTAACAGTGCACAAAGATTCCATGATTGGGCGTCTGAACTTACAGTATCCCCCAATCACCAAATGCATGATCTAATTAAGCTGGCCAAGAGCTGGCTAACTGTTGAACCCATAATGTTCACGACCATCGAGAAAGTGGTCATAGATAAATGTATGCGCTCTCCCCCATTCTAAGCTAAAAACTTAGCAGGCCAAGCTAACCCGTAGAGTGCAGATGGAAGGACAACAGGTGGCATTGGAGGTCCTGCGCAGCGGACAACCATGGAAGGCAGAACCCTCCACTCGCCCGAAGGTTCGAAAAAGGAAGGAGGACCACACCGGGACTCCAGCCAAGGATGGACTTGGACAGAAGGAAGTCCCACGAGTGTGGTGACCCGGGACACATCGCATGGAACTGTCCAGACTGCGATGTCCCGATGCCTTCGGCCTCAGCCAGTGAGGTAGCCACCGGGCATCCCTGCGGCTTACTGATGACATGCTGGGCTGAGGAGAGTGGTCCTTCCCCTGTCACACCGGTAAGAGCCAACGAAAAGAACACCACGGCACTTTTGGAATCCGAGAGTATGGTGACACTTATGGACACTGTGGCCATCACATGCATACACAGTGAGACCAAGGACTACCCTACCACACTCCTCCACCTACAGACCACAAAGGGACAACACGCAGGACCAGTGGGAGTTGTCCCAAACATGCCGTACCGGTCCTTAACGAAAGGGATTTCCTGTTGTTTCGCCAACTGTGCACCAGTATGTCCGGTGACGTGGGGAACCCGAGGGAACCAGAAGGGAGGGGGTAGCCGGAGACGTGGGAGGGACCAGAAGGAGCGATGCCCGGATGTGTGGATTCCAGGAAGTGGACTCTGAAGCCAGACTGGAGGGAGAAGAGGCGAGAGGTGGCGAGTCTGGAAAACATTTTCCCAATGGACCATGATGTGGCACCAGAGCCGGCCTCTCTAGCGGGCTGGTTCGGCACGGCCCAACTAGAGGATCCCAACTTGGCCAGCACTCTCCAGCAGGTGAGCGTAGTGGACGGAAAACCCGTGGAGGGGTAAGACAAATAATCTACCCCCATTTCGCTATGAAGAAAAACTTGTTATATCAGATTGTGAAGAATGACGAATGTCTAGGGTTGTTGTTGGTGCCCTGTCCCTTTGTACCATCTGTCCTGCAGTTGGCGCACTCCCACCTTCTTGGGGATCACCTAGAGGTGGAAAAGACCTTAGACAGAATCAAGGCACGATTTTACTGACCAGGGGTGAAGAAAACAGTGGAAGAATACTGCCGCAATTGCCCGGAGTGCCAGCAGGTGGCTCCAAAACCCCATTTTCACAGTCCCTTAATTCTCCTACCCATTATTTCAGTTTCTTTCAGCAGGATTGCAATGGACCAGGTGGGACCTCTACCCAAGAGCAACTGAGGGCACTAATACATTCTGGTGATTTTAGATTATGCCACCAGTTACCCGGAAGCCATTCCCCTGCACACCATGGCCACCAAGGGAATCGCATGTGAGTTGGTTATGCTGTTCTCCTGAGTAGGCATTCCCGGTGCGATATTGACCTACCAGGGCACCCAGTTCATGTCACGAATCATGAAGGATCTATTCAAGCTAATGAGAATAACCCAGTTAAAATCAAATCAAATTTTATTTGTAACATACACATGGTTAGCAGATGTTAATGTGAGTGTAGCGAAATGCTTGTGCTTCTATTTCTGACCATGCAGTAATATCTAACAAGTAATCTAACCTAACATTTTCACAACAACTACCTTAAACACACAAGTGTAAAGGAATTAATAAGAATATGTACATAAAAATATATGAATGAGCGATGGCCGAACGGCATAGGCAAGATGCAGTAGACAGTATAGAGTACAGTATATACATATGAGATGAGTAATGTAGGGTATGTAAACATTATATAAACTACCATAGTTTAAAGTGGCTAGTGATACATTTATTACATCAATTATTTTATTATTAAAGTGGCTAGAGCTGAGTCAGTATTTTGGCAGCAGCCACGCAATGTTAGTGAGGGCTGTTTAACCTGTTGCTTCTACTCGGGACGCTTGCGTCCCAACTAGAGCTCTGGAAATGCAAATGCACTACGCTAAATGCTAATAGTATTAGTTAAAACTCAAACGTTCATTAAAATACACATGCAGGGTATCGAATTAAAGCTACACTCGTTGTGAATCCAGGCAACAAGTCAGATTTTTTAAATGCTTTTCGGCGAAAGCATGAGAAGCTATTATCTGATAGCATGCAACACCCCAAAAGACCCACAGGGGACGTAAACAAAATAATTAGCATTTCGGCGTTACACAAACCGCACAATAAAATAGAAAACATTCATTACCTTTCACCATCTTCTTTGTTGGCACTCCTAGATGTCCCATAAACACTATTTGGGTCTTTATTTCGATTAAATCGGTCCATATAAAGCCTAGATATCGTTATATGTAGACTGTGTGATAAACGAAAAAAACATCGTTTCAAAACGTAACGTCATTTTTTAAAATTCAAAAAGTCGACGATAAACTTTCACAAAACACATCGAAATACGTTTGTAATGCAACTTTAGGTATTAGTAAACGTTAATAAGCGATAAAATTCATCAGGAGGCGATGTAAAGATCATTAGCTGTCCGTCTGGAAAAATGTCTGGCTAGAAACTCAACGAAAATATCCGGTCCTAGACCGGATTAGATACGGTGTCCTGTATGTGTTTGACCAAGAAAAAACTCGAAGGGAAATGACAAGACTCTAGACACCCTGTGGAAGCTGTAGGTACTGCAACCTCAGTCAATTAATTGTGGTTCACGTTTATCAATGGGTTCAAGTAGCGCATGGATATATTTTCCCCATTTTCAGTGATCAGTTTTTCCTGTGCTTTTCGATGTAAATGCCGTTCTGGTAAAGCCACAGCAGTGATTTAACCAGTTTTTTAAACGTCTGAGTGTTTTCTATCCACACAGACTAAGCAAATGCATATACTATATTCCTGGCATGAGTAGCAGGGCGCTGAAATGTTGCGCGATTTTTAACAGAATGTTCAAAAAAGTAGAGGGTCGACTGAAGAGGTTAACAGTCGGATGGCCTTGAGATAGAAGCTGTTTTTCAGTCTCTCGGTCCCCGCTTTGATGCACCTATACTGACCTCGCCTTCTGGATGATAGCGGGGTGAACAGGCAGTGGCTCAGGTGGTTGCTGTCCTTGATGACCTTTTTTACCTTCCTGTGACATTGGACGGTGTAGGTGTCCTGAAGGGCAGGTAGTTTGCCCCCGGTGATGCTTTGTGCAGACCCCACTACCCTCTGGAGAGCCTTACGGTTGTGTACGGAGCTGTTGCCGTACCAGGCGGTGATACAGCCCGACAGGATGCTCTCGATTGTGCATCTGTAAAAGTTTGTGTTTTCGGTGACAAGCCGAATTTCTTCAGGCTTCTGAGGTTGAAGAGGCACTGCTGCGCCTTCTTCACCATGCTGTCTGTGTGGGTGGACGATTTCAGTTTCTCCGTGATGTGTACGCCGAGGAACTTAAAACTTTCCACCTTCTCCACTACTGTCCCGTCATTGCGGATAGGGGGATGCTCCCTCTGCTGTTTCCTGAAGGCCACGATCATCTCCACTAACCTTTGATTATCTTCATCAGATGGCACTCACAGGACTTCATGTTACACAATAACTGTGTGTTTTGTTCGATAAAATCCAAAGTGCAGTCAGCCACACCAAGTAACATAAATACTCATCATAAACATTGATAAAAGATACAAGTGGTAAACATACAAATACAGATAAACTTCTCCTTAATGCAACCACTGTGTCAGATTTCAAAAAGGCTTTACAGCGAAAGCACACTTTGCGATTATGTTAGGTCAGCTCCTAGCTACAGAAACCCATACAGCCATTTTCCAACAAAGGAAAGTGTCACAGTCAGTAGTATTAAAATGAATCACTTACCTTTGATGATCTTCATCTGGTGGTACATTTACATTACATTTACATTTAAGTAATTTAGCAGACGTCTCCATGTTAGACAACAAATGTTTGTTTTGTTCGATAAAGTTAATCTTTATGTCCAAATACCTCAGTTTTGTTGGTGCATTTTGTTCAGAAATCCAAAGGCACAATGCACGCTCTCAAAACCAATACGGAAAGTCAAAAAAGTACAATTAAAGATAGTAGAAACATTTCAAACGATGTTTAAAATCAATCCTCAGGTTGTTTTTGTCATAAATAATCAATAATATTTCAACAGGACAAAAAGTTCGTCAATGGAAAAGGTAAACAAGAAATGCATGCTCCCGATCACGTGCTTGGTTCATGGATGGAAATTTCCACTCTCCTCTCATTGAAAGCGGTGTGTCTCCCTCATTTTTCAGAGTAAAAGCCTGAAACAATGCCTAAAGACTAGCCACATGTAGAGGAAGCCACAGAGCTCGTGAACTGGGTCCTAAGTCTTTGTATGGTGGATAGGCTTTCAATGGAAAAACAGCCTTTCAAAACAATTGTACTTCCTGGTTGGATTTTCCTCTGATTTTCGCATGCCATATCAGTTCTGTTATACTCACATACATTATTTTAACAGTTTTGGAAACTTTAGAGTGTTTTCTATCCAAATCTACTAATTATATGCATATCCTAGCTTATGGCCTGAGTAGCAGGCAGTTTAATTTGGGCACGCTTTTCATCCAAAATTCCGAATTCTGCCCCCTACCCTAGTAAAGTTAATATGGGTAAAACATCACTGATGCACTTGCTAATTAACTCACTCACCGAATCAATGTATTCATCAATGTTATTGTCCGACGCTATGCGGAACATATCCCAGTCAATGTGATCGAAGCAATCTTGAAGCGTGGAATCCAATTGGTCGGACCCGCGTTGAACAGAACTGAGCATGGCGCTTCCTGTTTTAGTTTATGTCTATAGGCTAGGAGCAACAAAATGGAGTCGTGGTCAGATTTTCTGACAGGAGGGTGGGCGAGGGCTTTATATGCGCCGTGGAAGTTAGAGTAACAATGATCCAGGGTTTTGCCAGCCCGGGTCGCGCGTTCGATATGTTGATAAAATGTAGGTAGCCTTGTTTTAACCTTTTAAGGATAGGGGGCAGCATTTCCACTTTTGGATAAATAGCGTGCACAATTTCAACTTCCTGCTACTCATGCCAGGAATTATTATATGCATATGATTAGTAGGTGTGGATAGAAAACACTCTGAAGTTTCTAAAACTGGTTCAATCATGTTTGTGACTATAACGGAACTTATGTAGCAGGCAAAACCCAGAGGAAAAACTGTTCCGATTTTTTATTTTTTTTGCCTCTTACCGTTCC
Source organism: Oncorhynchus nerka (assembly GCF_034236695.1). Lineage (NCBI taxonomy): Eukaryota > Metazoa > Chordata > Actinopteri > Salmoniformes > Salmonidae > Oncorhynchus > Oncorhynchus nerka. Next base: position 21,025,150 of record NC_088412.1, read on the forward strand.
CTCAGTTCTCTTTGCCAAGGGATATTTGATAGCGACCATTTTACAGTTCCTACGACTTCCACAGGATGTCACCAGTCTTTGGATTTGGGTTGGAGTTAATCATTGGTGCAATGAAGAAGAGGCACATCCTGGAACAACGTTACACTGTTGAAAGTTACGCAAGAGGGAAAAAGGGGCATGTTTTGTTTACTTGCTCTATTGAATAAAGATTGCTCCGTCTACAATTTGATCGATTATTAACGTTTAAAAATACCTAAAGTTGTATTACAAAAGTAGTTTGAAATATTTTGGCAAAGTTTATAGGCAAAATGTTTTGTAGTGACGTTGTGTTTGGGCAAGCTGTTTTTTTCCGGATCAAACCTGCTTTATAAATGGACATTTTGGGTATACATGGACGGAATTAATCGAAAAAAAGGACCAATTGTGATGTTTATGGGACATATTGGAGTGCCAACAAAGAAGCTCGTCAAAGGTAATGCATGTTTTATATTTTACTTCAGCGTTTTGTGTAGCGCCTGCTACGCTAGTTATTTTGTTTACAACTGGTTCAGGTGAATTTGGAGCTCTGCATTTCCCCAGGCTATTGGCCACTTGAGACGCTAGCGTCTCCCCTATCCATAAGAGATTAGCCTTATTAAAATCACCAGCTACAATAAATGCAGCCTCAGGATATGTGGTTTCCAGTTTACATGTTGATGTGTCTGCTTGGGGGGGGGGATACTGTGATTATGATCGAAGAGAATTCTCTTGGTAGATAATGTGGTCGGCATTTGATTGTAAGGAATTCTAGGTCAGGTGAACAAACGGACTTGAGTTCCTGTATGTTGTTATGATCACACCACGTCTCGTTAATCATAAGGCATACACCCCTGCCCTTCTTCTTACCAGAGAGATGTTTGTTTCTGTCGGCGCGATGCGTGAAGAAACTAAGTGGCTGTACCGACTCTGATGACATATTCCATGTGAGCCATGTTTCCATGAAACAAAGAACGTTACAATCTCTGATGTCTCTCTGGAAGGCAAACCTTGCTCGGATTTCGTCTACCTAGTTGTCAAGAGACTGGACATTAGCGAGTAGTACGAATTTCACAGATTCAACCACAAAGACCAGAGAGATTTTCCAATGCCTCGCAAGAAGGGCACCAATTAGTAATTTAAAAAAAAGAAGCAGACATTGAATATCCCTTTGAGCATGGTAAAGTTATTAATTACACTTTGGATGGTGTATCAGTACACCCAGTCACTACAAAGATAAAGGCATCCTACCTAACTCAGTTACCAGAGAGGAAGGAAACTTCTCAGGGATTTTGCCAAAGCTGACTTTAAAACTGTTACAGAGTTGAATGGATGTGATAGGATAAAACTGAGGATGGATCAACAACGGTTTACTCCACAATACTAACCTAAATGACAGAGTGAAAGGAAGGAAGGCTTTACAGAATACAAATATTCCAAAACACGCATCCGGTTTGTAATAAGGCACTAAAGTAAAACTGCAGAAAATGTGGCAAAGAAATGGACTTTATGTCCTGAATACAAAGCGTTAGGTTTTGTGCAAATGTAACACAACACATCACTGAGTCCCAAGCTTCATATTTTCAAGCACGGTGGTGGCTGCATCATGTTATGGGTATGCTTGTCATTGGCAAGGACTATGGAGTTTTTTTAGAAAATATACACTGGAGTTGCTTACCAAGACGACACTGAATGTTCCTGAGCAGCGTACTTACAGTTTTGATATAAATCGGCTTGAAAATCTATGGCAAGAATTGAAAATGCCTGTCTAGCAAAGTACAACAACCAAGTTGACAGAACTTGAAGAATTTTTAAAAGAATAACGTGCAAATGTTATACAATCCAGGTGTGCAAAGCTCTTAGAGACTTACCCAGAAAGACTCAATCTCAATGTAATTCTATGCAATTCTATGTTGTCTATTTCTTTGTTTTTGGCCTAGTATGGTTCCCAATCAGAGGCAGCTGTCTATCGTTGTCTCTGATTGGGATCATACTTAGGCAGCCCTTTTTCCCACTTTCTGTTGTGGGATCTTGTTTTTGTTAGTTGCTGGTTTAGCGCTACATTACTTTACATGTGGTTTATCTTTCTTGTTTTTTTGGGTTGTTCATTTAATAAATTCAAAATGTACGCCTACCACGCTGCACCTTGGTCTCATTCCGACGACAGCCGTAACAACAAAGCATGTGCACACCCCTTGAAATGAGTGGATTTGGCTATTTCAGCCACACACTTTGCTGACAGATGTATAAAATTGAGCACACAACCATGCAATCTCCATAGACAAACATTGCCAGTAGAATGGCCTTACCAAAGAGCTCAGTGACTTCACTGTGGCATTATCATAGGAATCACCTTTCCATCAAGTCATTTCGTAAAATGTAAACCCTGCTAGAGCTTCCCCAGTCAACTGTAAGTGCATTTATTGTGAAGTGGAAAGATCAAGAAGCAACAGCGGCTCAGCCGCGAAGTGGTAGGCCACACAAGCTCACAGAACGGGACCGCCAATTGCTGAAGAGCGTAGCACGTAAAAATTGTCTGTCATCGGTTGCAACACTCACTACCAAGTACCAAATTGCCTTTGGAAAGAAACATCAGCACAAGAACTGCTCCTCAGGAGCTTCATGAAATGGGTTTCCATGGCCAAGCAGCCGCACAATAGCCTAAGATCACCATGCACAATTCCAAGTGTCGGCTGGAGAGGTGTAAAGCTCACCACCATTGGACTTCAGAGCAGTGGAAACACGTTCTCTGGAGTGATGAATCATGCCTCACCATCTGGCAGTCCAACGGACGAATCTGGGTTTGGTGGATGCCAGGAGAATGCTACCTTCCCGAATGCATAGTGCCAACTTTAAGTTTGGTGGAGAATGAATAATGGTATGGGGCTGTTTTTCATGGTTCGGGCTAGGCCCCTTAGTTCCAGTGAAGGGAAATCTTAACAGCATACAATTACATTCTAGATGATTCTGCAACAGTTTGGGGAAGGCCCATTCCTGTTTCAGCATGACAATGCCCCCATGCACAAAGCGAGGTCCATACAGAAATGGTTTGTCGAGATCGGTGCGGAAAAACTTGACTGGCCTGCACAGAGCCCTGACCTCAACCCCATCGAACACATTTGGGATGAATTGGAACGCCGACTGCGAGCCAGACCTAATCGCCCAACATCAGTGCCCGACCTCACTAATGCCCTAGTGGCTGAATGGAAGCAAATCCCCGCAGCAATGTTTCACATCTAGTGGAAAGCCTTCCCAGAAGAGTGGAACAGCGGGGGGACCAACTCCATATTTTGGAATTAGATGTTTGACGAGCATGTGTCCACATACTTTTGGTCATGTAGTGTATATTAGTGTTAATTTTTCATAATTTTTGTACAAATGTTTTTACAAAATGTCCACATTGACATTACAAAGTCTTTTGTATAGATCGTTGACCAAAATGACAATTAAATCCATTCTAATCCCACTTCGTAACATGTGGAAGAATTCAAGGGGTGTGAACACTTTCTGAAGGCACTGTATATGCTTAGGCTATATGATAAATATTACCCCACTACAGTGACGACCAGTTGGAAGAGTTTGGTACATTTTAAATTAAAACCCTGTAGTGTTGTGACTTGTCTCCAGATGTTGTATGGTTGGTACAGTAGATGGGGGTGGGCCCTTCACCAACCCAAAACATTTAACCATGTTAAGAAGTTTTCTGAGGCCTCCTTTTGTGAGCCTGTATTTGTTGCTGTGGTTACAGCTTGTTTTCCGTCATAACAGCTTATATGTAAATGTCTTTATTGTGTGCGTAAAGAGCTATTTAAATTTTTATTTAACTAGGTAAGAACAAATTCTTATTTTCAATGACAGCCTAGGAACAGGGGCAGAAATTCAGATTTGAACCTGGTCAGTTTGGGGATTCGATCTTGCAACCTTTCGGTTACTAGTCCAATGCTCTAACCACAAGGACACCTGCCACCCCTATGACACTGTGATGTCACCATATCTTGGTAAATAACAAGCTGTTACAACCGTAAACTAAATACTAAATATCCAATTTAATAACATTTGAAAACTGATCTCCAGGTAAAACGTTTAAGGCACACCTTTCATTTCCAATGTAAAATGTTCAACTTGGACCAATAAAAATAACCCAAGCTAAAATTAGTACACAGTAAAAATAACACATTCCAATGGCATGACTTTGTGACGGTCGACATTTACCCATTTAGTCCAAATATTGCTGTAGCCTCCTCCCCGGGCGGTTTGGAGTATAAATATGGGTGGGTGAGAGGCACGTTCCCAGAATAGAGCCTTTCTGTGTGTGGAAAAGGATAATTGCTCATCTGAGCTCACCCAAGATGCATCACTCTCTCTCTCTCTCCTTATCAAATGGTGATATAAACTTCTGCTGCATTCTTGGAAGAAAGAGTTATGTTGACCGCTCTCTCTTTCACAGCACTTTTTTATTTATTTTTGAGCTTGGGGGGAGTGGGGACGGGGTTGATAAGAGTGTTTGTACTGCAGATATAGAGATTGGGGAGGCTGGACTGAGAGACTGAGACCTAAGCTGGTGTGGGTCTGGTTATTTGAACGTTGTGAGTCAGGGCTCAGAAATGAGGGAGTAGGCATGAATGGCCCTGGCTGTTTGTTATGTGGGTCAGTGGACTCCTCTTTAACCTTTCAGCTTCACCTCTCTCTCTCTCTCTCTCTCTCTCTGCTACGGGAAGTGACCAATAGACCTCGAGCCGTGGGTCTGGCCTGACTGAAAAGACAAGTCATGTGTGCAGCCTGGAATGGAAGTCAAACAAAGTGACAGCGCCAGAGAAATCCCTTTGTAGTAAGTCAATGCGGAGGGTACCAATTATTGTGCTGTTTACTCAAGGGAAACAAGGCCAGTGTTTGGTTGGATGGATGGACTTGCTGCACCAACAGAGTTTTATCAATAAAGACCACAAGACAGGTTAATAGAAGGGAGGACCGAGAATTCTCTTAATTAAAGGGCTCTCTCTCTCTTTTTTTCCCATCTCTTTCTTTCTCTGTCTCTCTCTTTCTCCCCCCCTTTTCCCTTTATCTCTCTCTGCCTCTCTCTTTCTCCCCCCTCTTTCTCTCTCTTTTTCCCCACTTTTTCTCCCTTTCTCTCTCTCTCTCTCTCTCCCACTCTTTTTCCTTCTTTCTCTCTCTTTCTCCCCCTCTTTCCCCCTATTTATCTTTCTCTCTCTTGCTCTTGCTCTCGCTCTCTGTCACTCTCGCCCACTCTTTTGCTTGTTTGCTCTTTGTCTCTCTCTCTCTCTACAGGGGAAAGTACTCTACCAGTAGATAAAAAAAGATCTCACTCTAAACTGTTGATGACATTTTCTGAGGCACAAATGTTTCGGAGGAAACCTCCGGACAGACTGGTGCTTGCGTTTGACATCACATGCACCCAAATTGGCCTTCCTGTTTATGCAGCTGCTTTATATCAGAGGCAATTCCAGATCAAACAGCTTTAAGCTGGAAATTACAGAAACTACGCTGTCCTAAATATCTGCACCTGGGACTGCGTGGTCAGACTCCTCCAGCCATACTCTGGCCTCCCTCTATGAGACATTATGAAAGTATGTACTCACTACTGTAAGTCTCTTTGGATAAAAGTGTCTGCTACATGGCCTATTCTATTATATTTTACATCGATTTTATAAGGAACATATGTCAAACTGGTGGAAGCTGTGCATGTGTCATGATCAGGAAAAACCTGAAAAGGAAAAACTCAGGGCCTCAGCAAAATAGGCTGTAGCTCTTCCATGTATTCAGAGGACATGATTATTTACAGGATATATGACCTGTCTGAGGAAAAACTCCCAGCTGGGACCCATGGCCTCTGAATACATGGAAGAGCTACCTGGAAGGGTAGAGTTAGGGGGGCTAGAAGACCACCTCTGAGCGGGTTGGAGATATCTTAAAGCACAATCCTGCAGACCACAGTTCCCCTGCTCACTCTCCCACGTTCTGCCTGTGAACTGGGTCTCTCTCTCTCTCTCTCTCTCTCTCTCTCTCTCTCTCTCTCTCTCTCTCTCGGGGTGTAAGGGGACATCTGTCCACAGAAGGCCTATGGGACTTCACCTCACTGACTGGGGCCAGAATGTTAGGAATGTTGAGTTCAATACTGGTCAGTCGGCCAGGGCGGTCGGCCAGTCTACCAGCCATCCATCTGTGGCATCTCAGGTCAAAATATCTCTTCAGAGGCTTTTCTGTCTCTCTAGGCACAGACTGAGCAATGTCCTGTCAGGAGATGTGTTATTGCCTCTTGAGACCAGGGAGGGAGAAAGAGGGTTGGGAGAAGGAGTGAGAGAGAGAGAGAGAGAGAGAGAGAGGGGATGGGGAGGTGGAGAGGGAGAAGGAGAAGGAGAGGAGGAAAGAGAGAGAGACGGTTGGGAAAGAGAGAGGAAATGGAGAGAGAGAGGGAGAGAGAGAGAGAGAAAAGCAGAGGGAGAGAGAGAGAGACCCAGTTCACAGGCAGTGGCAGAAGGAGAGAGCAGGAGAGAGAGAGACCCAGTTCACAGGCAGTGGCAGAAGGAGAGAGAGGAAGAGAGAGGGAGAGGGGTAACACCCTGCTCCAATCCAACAGCCCATGCCTCACGTTGTACAGTAGGTTAATAAGGGCATATTGAGAATACACCGAGTATACCAAATATTAGGAACACCTTCCCATTGTTGACCTTTTTTCTTTAACCTGTCTCCTCCCCTTCATGTACACTGATTGAAGTGGATTTAACAAGTGACATCAATAAGAGATCATAGCTTTCACCTGGATTAATCTGGCCAGTCTGGTCAAACCCAGATTTGTCTGTCAGACTGCGAGATCGTGGAGCGTGATTCCTCACGCGAGAACATGTTTCCACTGCTCCAGAGTACAATGGTGACAAGCTTAACACCACTCCAGCCAACGCTTGGCATTGCACATGGTGATCTTAGGCTTATGTGCGGCTGCTCTGCCATGGAAACCTATTTCATGAATCTCCCGACAAACAGTTATTGTGCTGATGTTGCTTCCAGAGGCAGTTTGGAACTCGGTAGTGAGTGGACAGACCATTATTACGCCCTACACGCTTCAGCACTCAGTGGTCACATTCTGTGAGCTTGTGTGACCTATTACTTCGCAGCTGAGCCGTTGACGCTCCTAGACATTTCCACTTCACAATAAAAGCACTTACAGCTGACCAGGGCAGTTCTAGAAGGGCATACATTTGACGACCTGACTTGTTGGAAAGGTGGCATCCTGTGATGGTGCCACGTTGAAAGTCACTGAGCTCTTTGGTAAGGCCATTCTACTGCCAATGTTTGTCTATGGAGATTGCATGGCTGTGTACTCGATTTTATACACCTGTCAGCAAAGGGTGTGGCTGAAATAGCCAAATCCACTAATTTGAAGGGGGGTGTACATAGTTTTGTATATGTAGTGTATTTCATGGAAAGAGCTGGTGTTCTTAATGTTTTGTATACTCCTAATACTGTGTTGACATCAGTTGTTAGGAATGTCTATCAACGCACTAATCTTTCCCACCCTGCTCAACACATAGTTGAGTGTAGTGTATCATTACCCTATGAAATATCTTTGTTTTTGAGAAGGGGACATGTAGGAGGTGTGCATTACTGTCTTTGATGTTTGTCAGATCCTGAATACCTAAGTATAATTATTTTACTGCAGTCAGAAAGAGAACCAAGGCATGGCAGCTCCTGACTGGCAAATCATACAGTCATTGCCAGAGTGGTGATGAGAGATTTTAGTTTTAAAGACAGTGGTTTGAAGAAAAGCAACACTTCAACAACTGGGAAATTATATGGAATATCCCCTTTAATGTGAATGTAAAGCAGACCCACTGGGCACAGACGTCAATTCAACGTCTAGTTCACGTTAGTTCAACGTAATGTAATTGAAATGATGTGGAAACAACATTGATTCAACCAGTGTGTAGTCTCTCTCTCTCTCTCACTCCCTCTTTCTCTCTCTCCCCCTCTCTCTCTCTCTGTTCTCCAGGGTTTACCATTGTCTTCCTACTCTCACTCTCCTCAAACCACAGGGGCGTGCCGTGCACCCCTCTCATTTGTTGCTCTGTTCCACACCCTCTGACTCTCTTCCACCCGTAGCCCCTGGCACTCAAACCATCTGAACCCTCTAATATTCTTCAGCTGTCCAGAACAAAGACTCCTTTCCCCCCCTCTCTCTTTTCCCCCCTGTCTTTCCTGCTCTCTATCCCTCTCTTTATCCCTTCATCATATTCCCCCTTTGTTCTCTCCCCCCACTCCGGACTTTATTTCCTATCCAGACCACTCCAATACACCCCCCACCCCCCCTTTTATGGGTCATCATTCACTCTACTCTTACCTCTACCCTTCAACCAATCAACCAACCCCCAGACAGGTTTGGAGTGTTGCATGCAAAAGGGAGAAGAAGAGTCTTTGTCAAGTCCGCACATTTGAAATGAGGGGGTCAGAATGGGGGGAGAGATGGAAGATTGAGAAGAGGGAAAGCAGCAGGAGGGGGAGGGGGCTTCTGGGACAGATACATTTTCAAAGGGCTATCTTTTCATTTGTTTTCCTTCAACATTTCACTGCTATTTAAAACGGGAAGAAAAAAGGGAGGAGAAACAAAAAAGAGAGAAAAACCTTCCAGTCATAAAGGGAATCTTTCATGGGCGACTCACTCTCGGCATTAGGAGAATACATTCCCCATGCTTGTGGCTGCCAGGGAAGGGGAAGATAGTATCTGTGCCCAAAGAGCAAAGGATCTCTGTTTCCAGCTGTCACCTTAAGTGAGCATCAAACGGGACTCACCTGAAGTTGCCGAGTGGATGCTTTTGTTTGAAACCCTCCACCCTATCATGGCAGCCATTAAGAGGGGTAGATACAGTATCTGTCTGAGACACTACATCCTACAAATTAAACCAGGATGTATGGATAGGACACCCTGAGTGTTGCTTAAATCCACCATCATCAGAACAACCATAAAGCCACAAAGATCCCTCAATTCCCACACGCCTGCTCTGGATTTCTCTGAAGGGATCTTATATCATCTGACGCTGACATACGGTCGTGACTGAGAGCATTAAGGCATGAACCCTGGTGCAAAAGGAGAGAGTGTAACGGCATTCCTCCTCCTCTTCTGAGGAGGAGTAGCGAGAAGGATCGGAGGACCAATGCGCAGCGTGGTAAGTGTCCATAACTTTTATTTTAAGACATAAACTGAACACTATGAAATACAAAACAATAAACGTGAACATGAACGAAAACCGAAACAGTACCGTGTGGCAACAAACACTCACACGGAAACAAACACCCACAACTCAAAAGTGAAACCCAGGCTACCTAAGTATGATTCTCAATCAGAGACAACTAACGACACCTGCCTCTGGTTGAGAACCATACTAGGCTGAACTCAAAACCCCAACATAGAAAAACACACATAGACTGCCCACCCAACTCACGCCCTGACCATACTAAAACAAAGACAAAAGAAAGGAACTAAGGTCAGAATGTGACAGAGAGGGGGAGGGAGGAGGACGATGAGGAGAAGGGTCTCTGCTCTGAGAGAAAGAGAGAGGGAGGGAGAGGGAGAGAGAGAGAGAGAGAGAGAGAGAGAGAGAGAGAGAGAGAGAGAGAGAGAGCGAGAGAGAGGGATTACCTCAGTTGTTAGCACTTCATTACCTTGTGTCTCATGTTGTTTTATGTGAACCACTGTGTCTTTGGTGGGCTGTAACTGGATAGGGGATGTCAGGCCCCACATACTCACTCTTTTCCCCCTTGTTCCGTAGACATCCATAGACCACCCTGGTGTCAAGCAACCTGGAGCCGCTAGTTCAACAGATTCTGCAAGCCAGCTATCAGCATTACAGCATGTAGGCTAGAAAGGGATCTTGGTAGACATTCATGTGTTTTGGTCTGTGTAGATTTTCAATCCTGCTTCAGTTTTTGAACTCATAGGCCTTAGAGAGTCTATGCAAATGATGCCATGTCAGACACCCTACTCACTTGCACAGGTTCACCACAAGGGTGTCTACTGTCACCCCTTCTGTTTTTTCTCTACATCAATGACTGTCAGAGTGCCGACACCCACTGAAATCTTGTGAAGTTTGCCAGTGACACAGTCCTCCTCTCACTCCTCTCAGGGTCTGAGCAGGACCACGGCCCAGCCCTCTAGGAATTCATTGACTGGTGTGACAGTGCGCTGCTGGAGTTGAATGTTTCCAAGACGAAGGAAATGGTTGTCAACTTCAGGAGGAAGCCCCCAAGATGGACCAGGTGATCATCCATGGTGAGGAGGTTGACATTTCGGACCGGTATAAATATCTTGGTACCATCTTTGATAACACCATGAAGTTTGAAAAACATACACAGATTCCATTATCAAAGAAGCTCACCAGAGAAAATACTTCCTCAGGAAACTGAACTCATTCAGTGTCTTTAAATCAATATTAGTTACTGGTTTATTCCCTTTCTGTTTATTCCCTTACCTGTTCTAAGATCACCGGTGTAGGACTCTCAGAATTCTGACCTTGTTCTTTGAACGGCAGGCCAGGAGGAAGACCTATGACATCCTGGAGGCCTGCACCCACGTCTTCAACCCGAAGTTCCAACTGCTCCCCGTTGGACCCCGCCTGCGCTGTCTCAAGTGCCCCACTAATAGGCGCAGGCCCTTGTTTGTGCCCGAGGCCATCCGCTTGGTTAACAGGACCATTGAGGAAGACCTAGGGACTATTCTAGAGATAGTTTATCCCTGCAATTCATTAGAAATTGTGGTTAACATGAAGTTTTAGTTTCTTAAATTGCACTATGCACCTTTAGCTGATGCCTTAATAAGTGTTAATATACATTTGTTATACTCTCAGTGAGTGTTTGTCCTGTTTGAAGCACCCTGTCAGCCACTTGGGGATTAATACAATTGTATTGTATTTAGAGCAGACAGGTGTCTTGGAGTGGACAGGTCTGTTGACGTGGCTAGCAGGCTAAACTAAACCTGAGTTTCTTAGCATCTAACAAGCAAATCATCTACACTTAGCAGCAGGGGTTGGAACTGAACAGAACCACTTGTTTTTCTATTCCATTACATTGTTCTGACCAGCAAAATAAAGTGCTGATTATATCAAAACGTTGAATGTCCTTTGAACTTGCTAGAGTTGGCATAACGCTGGACCAGAGCTCTAATAAGCAGAATTAAAAACATGTCTTACTTTTTCGTAGTTAATATATCCAATGTGAAACATGATAACTATAATATACTTAATTGCATTGAATAAATGTATCCATTCTTCCCTAATTCAACTCCCTATCCTCTGAATCACGCTTCTAACGTCAGCACAGTAGCCTATGATTCGGAAGAGGTAGGTGCAGGCAGCCAACACACGCACACTGGCAAAGATTTTCAGCTGGCAGGCAGACACTAGAAGAAGTTTCTGAGTGACAGAGGGAGGGTTTTGCATAGGTGCTCTGTTGCGATTTTGTGGGACTAGAAAAAAATGACTGGAATGTAAAATAACTTTATTAACCGGTTCACATGCTTTTAAAATCCAGTTCTTTTCTGGAACAGATTAGATCACTTCCGTTTTCGGTTCTGTTTTTGTTCCTCGGAAAATGTTGTTATTTTCCAGTTTTCGGTATTGTTCCCTGTACCGGTTCCATCCCCTGCTTAGCAGGTCCTTTAATCTGCCAAAACACTAACCTATTTGTGTCTGCTGATATTCTTCTCCAAAGCGGGAACCTCCATCTATCTTTGCGGGATGGTGGGTCATATCAGAGCCCCCCCCCCCCCCCCCCCTGTGAATGGCCACTTCTGTAGAACAGAGAGGAAGAGGAAGTGAAAAAAGGAGGCCACACCCCTGGACTGGTCACATCAATCATCATCATGACAGTTTGAAGATGTGCAGTCCGTCTTGATAAGGGCATGTAACAACAGCCATTTTTTCAGGAACAAGATGGCAAAGCGTGAGAAAAAGCGTCAGGGATGGAGGATGGAGTATATGACAGGACAGTACTGTACATTATCACATACCCCATCCTGGTATGACTAAAATCCTGTAAATCAATGTAAATTGTGCTATGGAAACTCTATTATGATAACTACAACATTAACAAAGCTGGCACTTTTAGAGTTGTTTCTGATCTCCTCTACCTTCTAATGAGCACATTCCCAAGCAGAAGTGTTGCAGGTCTATCCTTTGTTGTTATCCTGTATTTCAGGCCTAGTATCGTGAGTGGAGTTTCCTTCTCCAGTTTTGAGACTTAAACTTCATCTGAAAAATTGCGTGTCAGAAAGGAAAATGTCAGTGAATGGAAAGAGGGGAAAATAGACTTTAATCACAGAAACACAGACCCAGAAAAAAGGAGAGGCAGACACAAGTGGAAACCAGAGGAATGCTAGCCAGCTGGGGGATGCATCTAGCCCATCTAGCCCATTCTGCTGCATTTTAATGGGAGGCAGGAGTGAGCTAGAGGATGGTGGTGGGGGGAAGGGAAGGGTCCCAAAACAAAAGCCAATTTGAAGGATGAGCTAAAACCAGCACAGCTAAAACCCTGTGGGACTGGGTCCCAGAGGTGCAGAGCTGCAGGCAGGCCGGCCGCACATCTCTGGGCCCTGGTCAAGACTCTTTTCCCTTTCTCAGCCTTCCCTCTGTTCTTCACACCCTAGGGAGGGGAGGATAGGAGAGAGGAGAGGAAAGGTGAGGAGAGAGGAAAGGAGAGGAAAGGAGAGGAGACGAGGGGAGATAGGAAAGGAGAGGAGACTAGGGGAAAGGAAAGGAGAGGAGAGAGGAAAAGAGAGGAAAGGAGAGGAGATTAGAGGAGGTGAGGGGAGGGGAGAAAGGACAGAAAAGGAAAGGAAATGAGATGAGGGGATGGGATGGGAAAGGAAAGGAGAGGAGAGGCAGATGGCAGGGCTGTTTAGTTACCTAACTGGCCCATCCAGCCGGCAGGATCGGCCACAGCAGTCTGTCTGACAGGCTTCCTCCCTTCTGGCCCGGGCCGGCCGGTCTCCACGGCCTAGCTGCATACTGGAGCTAACCCACATCCCCTTCTGCACTGGGAGCCAGGCCCACTGAGACACACACTGAAGGCTACATGCTAACAGAGCAGACTGTTCACATTTCATGCTCTCTTACTGTATGCACACACTATGTTAAGAGGAATATGGATGGGATTGAGAAAATAAACGCTTTCTTTTTCTCATCAGCTTGAGCATGCATAGGCTTACAATGCACAGTATTTAATTGACACTGCTATTCCAATGAAATAGTTATTTGCCTCTGTGCTCTTCCATTGTCATCTCCAGAAGAACTGAAAGGCTCCAGGTAACACTGCTTTACGAGCTTGGCTGTCAGTCAGTTCATCATTTGTACCCCCTACTGGGCATGCCCAAACAACTTGCCCTTGGGAGGAATCCCTTCCCTTCTCAAACCAGATGAACTTCGGGGACATTCTGAAGGGCTGGTCGATGCCATTAAGCATGTGTGAGAGGTATGTCCTAGGCTTTTCATTTGGCCTGAAGGAGAGAGATTCTACAAAACTGTTATCTGTCATGTTGAAACTCCCCACTGGGCAAAAACTGGTTGAATCGGCATGGTTTCCACGTCATTTTAACCAAATCGTTCTGTATGATTATGTTGAATCAATGTGGAAAGCGTATTGTATTTGAAAAAGGTCATCAGGGAATTTTGTCAATTTTTCACCCAACTTTTAACCTAAATCCAAAAGACCTGGTGACATATTTTTTTGATTTCACGTTGAATTTGCGCTATTTGACAATTCAACCAATTGACTTCAATCGACTGCTGTATATTTCTGTTTCTGGCAAAGTTCCCTTCAAACAACTGACATACTGTACACAACAGTTCTGTTTGGTCAATCAATTAGTCAATGCTGCTCTACATTGACTGTTCTTGCAGAGTTCCCCAGCATTGTAGAGCATATTCCTCTATGGTTTACTAGCCGCGTGGAAAAGATTTGGTCCATTGATGTAGCTGAGTGACATACAGTGTGTCTCTCTGCACAGAGACTAGCTACAGCGGATCTAAGCGATCCTGAACAACAGGTGGGCTGGATGTCTTTACTTCCACTGCAAACAATTTTCTTTGAAACTGAAAAGCTGATCCAAGACAGGAAGAATGTCACATTAGTGCTGCTTATTTTCTTTCATGGACCACACACACACATGGCACACACACACGCACGCACACACGCGCACACACACTCACACACACACTCATGTGTACATACACATGCACACACACACACACACACATACACATGCGGCACATCCTCTTCGGAAGTCAATCATAAACAAAATGAAATCATACAAGCATGAGTTTCCTCAAAAACATACAAACACTGGCTCCAGAGACAGAAAAATAGACACATATGCACTTCTCCTTTTATTTTCTTCTGGGTCTGTAGCTCTGCGCTGGTGGAGAGGAAAGAGAAGGCGAGCAGAGCAGAGCGAGGGTCTGTAATCAGAGCCCCGGGCCGTCCGCCCTGCGCTGCGGCTCTGTAGTGGTTTGAGAGCAGGCCAGACATTCCTGAAGAGATCGCCGCCCAGACATCCAGCAGCAGCCAGTCAGCATCAAATTCCAGAATAGCAGCGCCGTCACTAAAAATAGTCCTCTGGCCAGGAGAGCCAGGGAGGGAGCGGGACGAGTGCAGGATAGGGGGAACAAAAGATGAGAGAGGACAGGAGGAGAGCAGAGGGAATGGAAAAGGGATTGAGGCTTATTCCACCTCCATTCACAATGTTATCACAGCAGCTCAGAGGAAAAGGAGTGCCGGGGAGATCTGAATGTGACCGGCGTGTATGTACAGTGGCCTTCACTCACAGCCTCTAGCTCCTTTTAAAACAATATGTGTCAGCTATCTGAGGAACACACGCTTCCCTGTACCCAGGCCTGCTCTAGGCCCTGCACTGTGTTTATTTTTCCTGCCATGAACGGGCAGCTCCGTTTACAACACCCAGACTAAACCCTCAATGTTCCTGCCAGCTGCCTGGAACAGCAGCCAAATGCGGCAATTGGCATATCTGGGTATGCCAGATCGCAACTGCTGTTTTTGCTCTATAGGTAGAAATGCTCCTCACTTGACCTCATTCAAAACCCTTTTTCTTCAGCAAAAGACTGGTAAACTTAACTGAAGTATTAATTAAATGTTATGGATTCTTTATATTCTAAAATCCTCTCTATGGGATGTATTTTGTCCTTTACATTTCAGTTAAATAGAGTGGGAAAAGCAGTGGCCTCTTTAGAGTGGACCCTCCAAGGCAAGCTGAAGTAGGATCAAGCCCCTAATGTGTAGTTAGTGTGCCAACTTCCATCTCTCCAAGGCAGACTCAGGGTCAAAGTAAAGGACCGGATGGGGGTTTGAGTCTGGATACTCACAGGCTTACCTAAACAGCAAGGGGAGTAGTTCAGAAAGTTTGCCAGCTGCATTTTATTTGAGGGTGAAAAAGTGAACCTGATTTTTCGGAAGAATCCAGAAGGGAAAAAATCTCTTTGAAACTCAGGTCAATATCATGTCACGGGTGTAGTTACTGTGTGCAGTCTGTGTACTGTGTAATTACTGTGTGCAGTCCTGATTTGAAAATTGCTGTTTTAATCCATGCCATCACTGACTGCCTGCATTCTCTTACATAGATGACAGACATCCAATGTATTACACAATGCTGTATTATGCCTTTGTACTCTAAGTACCTAGCTACAGTTTTTTGTAACTTCCTATCTCTGTTCTGACCTGCCGTTCATTTCGGAAACCATTGGCTGAAAATTGCTCTTAGTGCACTGAGGTAAAGATGGCTCTAAGCCACAGGAGGTTGGTGGAACCTTAATTGGGGAGGACGGGCTTGTGTTTATGGCTGAGCGGAATGAGTGGAATGGTATCAAATGGTTTGATGCCATTCCATTTGCTCCGTTTCAGCCATTATCATGAGCCGTCTTCCCCTCAACTGCTCACTCTGCTCTTGTTCATTCACCTCTTATTTTCCCTCTGAGGCTTTCCCAAACACATATTAGGTAAACCAGGAATCTCCACAACTAGAAACATATTAAAAAGACTGATTCATAGTGTTGTTTAATGAATGTTTTACTTTGTTACACTGTTTTCTGGGCACCGAAGGCTACAGTATGAGGCACAAAACATAAATTCAACTATGTGAGAGGAATAACTACAGTACCTCTTTCTGTAGATATAATCTCACGTGACAGATTATACCCTGTTTATAAATAAAGTTAGCTATCTACCTAGAATGAGATTTAGGTTAGGGGTTCCTAGATCAGTGTAGATAAACCAAGTTTCTCTTCCTGGGCCTTTTGCCCTGTCTTGTCTGGACAACATGAGGCAGGTGTGCCATCTCACATATCAACACCGAAGCCCCAAAGACTCCTTACCTATGGCCAGATCAGCCAGCCAGCCACTCCCCCTAAAAGTAAATGTGGATCCAATTAGCCTAACAGCGGCAATGTTCTCTCTTGCCTACCAACCGCTTGTCTCTGTTCTGCTCTCAAAAACAGACTATTCTTTCTCCCCAAGACAGACAGACACGCTTACTCAATTTCCTGTCTCTGAAGTTTCTCTTGAGATATTTTTCCAATTCTCAAAAGTAGATTACAGTAGGAGTTAAATGCCAATTAAAGCAAGAAAGATAGAAACTGAACAACACTGAATACACAAAGTCAGACAGGAAACAACTTCTTTAACGTGATCCATTTATTTGACTTGGTCCAGTACTACAGAAGCATGGTTTGAAGTAGAGGGATCAATGACGTTTGGTTCCTTCCAAGAACATTTCTTAAGAATTAGTCATATATGATGAAATCTGATTGGTATACTTGACCATGATATATTGACCAACGCTTTCACAATGAAATGTCATCTTCACTCCCTCAATGCTATACGCATTGAAACAATGATATCTCTCCATTTATGCAGTCAACACACCCACAAGCAGGCCAAATCATGAACAGAGTAGCTTTATACGTCAAATGAAAATGGCTTTATCACCAATAAATACAAGTATAAAAAACACCTTGATAATAATTCTCATTATCATAAAATTAAACATGATCGTAAAACATAGCAACGCCACTCAACTTAAACCACCTTAGCAGTCCAGGTTCATCAACTGATACCAAAACAAAATCATAACCGTGGCAATAGCCAACAAAAATAATACTTAAATAACATAATAATACTATTATTACTGTCTTAACAACAATATCCAGTCAGGTTTTCCTATGCTTAGACTTTCTGCTACTAACTAATGTATATGCACCAGTTATTTCCAGTTTGGCAGATAGAGAGTTTAATCAGATTTTCTCCATTGTTTTCTCCTGATGTCATTCCTTCGTTTCGGATCTCCTTGCTTTGGTACAGATGGACTCTGACTACTTCTTTGGGATCAAACAAGGGGTTGTCAATGTGATGGCATATACATGTACGTGTTTATCTCTGTGTTGCTTAATATGTGTTAGCATTTTAGAAAGATTACTGCCATAATAACAACCCATGGATTTCCCCTTTGGGTGGTGTCAATGGGCACCTCTTTCTTTGGGAGGGGGTAGGTTGAAATGCCCTGTTCTCTGGGGTTGGGCCACCAGGCTGTATTAGTAAGTTGACTCTTGATTTGATGTAAGTTCACAGGTAAACACTCTGCAACATGACTGAACTCAGGTCAGCTGCTCTGACCCCTCAGGTGTACCAAAAACAGGGGAAACACTGAGATCTCACTGACATCAGATCAGTCCCCTGATCTCTTCCGGCCAAACTCAGGGAAGAAATACTTTCTGCCATAACATAAAGCAATATAAAGTTTCTATATTTTGGAGAATCAAAAACAGAAGCGTAATAAAACAAAATACTAACATAGTATAATTTCATCACTGTAAATCCAGTTGACAATAAAAGGCAATACAAAGGGCAATAAAATGCAATATAATACAGAACGGGTCTGTCGTTTCAATCAATAACCAGAACTTTGCACCAGCGGACCTTTGAAATCATTCAATATGTTAATTCTGTTGCTTGGGGGTTGCTATGGTTTTCCATACACATATTCTGATGATACAGTATAATCAATGTATCAGTCACAGATCTCCCTCTCCATCCCAGTTTAAAAGGCCATTCTAAACACACTCCATAGAACACACTCAGCCCATGACACAAGTTGCTTTGCCAGCCTCTAGCTTTTGGCCTAAAACAATCTCTTAACAAAAAAGTGACAGCATAATAAAAGCCTGTCAGGCTATTATTGTTGCAAAAATGAATTCATTTTCAGATGGGGTTTCCCAGCTATCATAAAGGTTCCAGGGGCACATACAGTACCCAATCCATTTCACCCCCTGCATCAATGAAGCTTCTTCTCATATTTGGTAAAAAATGTAATACAATACTTTCCATTTCCTTCCTTTCTACTCAGAACTCACTTTCTCTGTTACTTTCTCTAGTCTACATCTCTGTTTCCTTCAACTCAGCAACTCAACTCTTTCACCCTTTCCGACAGGAAAGGCTTCTCAAATCTCACCTTCACTGAGAACATTCTCTTTCACTCAAACACTTGTTTCCCGCTAAAATCTCTACTACTCTCTACCTCTCTCTACCATTATTATGTTTCTCTCTACTACACTATACCTCCCTCTAATAAAAACAATAGCTGGCTAATGGTGCTTATTTGACAAAATGGCCCTGTACACACAGCTGGAAACCTGACAGCACAGACCACAGAACCCACCTGACTGGTGCGGATAACATCTCCCGCACCAACACGTCTCCAGCCATTGTCTGTGGAATGTGCAGTGTCATCAGAGCACTGAAACAAATCCTTCTACTAAGCCCTTTGTAGCGTTGGAGGGGGATGGTTTAAACAAATTAAACTAGGCTATAACAATATCCACAGATAACCTGAGCATTGTGTACACGACTTGTCGGGTTTCTCTGCCATTTCCAGCTGGTAGGACTCTGTAGCCAAGTTATGCCAATTGAGTGAGAAGGCCTCAGCAGAGGCAACTCCAGCACTGCACTACAGGCATACAGACAAAACAACCACAGACATGGCTGTTTATTTGCCAGGAACATTCCGGGCCTATGAGAGGGTGTCTGGGCCATCTACCTTCTTAGGTGAGCAGCTCCAGACCCCTCGAGCTGGCCTTGTGTTTAACCAAATCATCAAACTGCTGACACATCAAGCAAGAAAGCACTGCACGAAAAGCCTAATTGTTTAAGACTCTGTCATCTCTCTGGGCTTGGTTCTTGTTCCTGACAGTGTGTATTTTGGGATGGAGACGGGACTGTTTCATCTCAACTGCTGTTTAATGTCTGTGTGACCCCTGACCTGTGACTGTGTAAGGCTATAGGCCATTGTGTGATCCCTGACCTGTGGCTGTGTAAGGCTATAGGCCATTGTGTGACCCCTGACCTGTGACTATGTAATGCAATAGACCACAGTGTGTTCCGTTAAGGTCCTGGGTCTCTCTCTCTCTCACCACATTCACATGTATAAGAATCAAAACAGCACAAATGGTGACAGGTTGGCCTGCATCCATCCTGCTTCACTTTCAGGAAATGACTCATTTAATTTAGATCCTAAAAGGCACTTCCTACATATTCCCTAATATCATATGCTCATATATAGGACATACGCTTTTATGGTGATATACATAGCCACATTTTTTACACATGCAGCCATATTAATATATCATGTATACATGTTTCACTTCCTTGGGTAACATAACAATGATATATGTCAGTTCCACAATCCACACAAAGGGTTGGAGACATTGAGCTTTGGACTATTCCAGTACTGCCAGAACCCACCAGTTTTGTATTCATACTAAATCTACGCAAATATTAATAAATAGTTAACATCGTCAGTTATTATGGAGCAAGACCCTGGTTTGTTTTTTACATGAAGTAAAAGATCACAAAAACATGTGCTCTGTGTGAGTTTTAAGGTGCTTTTGTAAACTCAAACTCAATTCATGGTTCGCTTCGAGAGCCAACCAGTTTCTGGTTGCTGCGTATGTGATTCTAACTTGCCTTTTGCTGAACATGTAAACATTTGAACACAGCAAAGTCTACGGGCGGATGGAGGAGGAAGGCTGGGCGGCATTCTCTCATGCCAGTTGTTTATTCACTCCACTCACGTCGTTTGAAAACCCTGCTAACTGAATGTCCTTTGGCCTGAGAAGTGCATAATAGTCATGTATTGTATGTATGAGTGTGTGTATAATATAGTTTCCAACAAGGATTTGAACCCCAGTGAGAAAACTATAACCTTCCAAAAGGTTTAGGTAGGCTATCTCAGCAACATACGGGTCACTGGTCGTCAATGACATACACATACATGTACACACAGACACACACACACACCAACAGAGACAGATGTTACAGCCTCAGCCTGGCCACCTGGCTGCCTCCTCTATCCCCTCCTCGGTTAGGTGAGGTTGCTGCTGATGTCCAGGGCTTGCTGGTACACCTGAGTCATGTCGTCCAGGTCCCCCAGCAGGGAGAAGCTGCCGTTGTCCTCCGGGGACCCCCCGCAGTCTGGGGGTCCGGCTGAACTTTGACCCGTGGAGCAGAGGGGCTGCCTGGAAGCCCTTGAAACTGGCCAGCTGCAGCAGGTTTTCGGCTGACACACAAGCCCTGATGTTGGGGCGGTGGGGGGCGGTGGGGGGCCAGTCGGGGGACAGCCTGGGGGATACGACGCCATCCTCCAACACCATGCTGGATGGACGGCTCTGGCTACGGGACAGGCCGGAGTCGCCCTGGGAGGGGTCCCCGAGAGCACCAGCTGAGGGAGGGCCGCTGTAGGTGGAATACTTCCCGTTGCGCTTCAAGATGCCCTTCCTCCCCACCACTCTCCTGGGCGGGGAGCTGCAGGCAGCAACCAGGGACATGGTGGCACCCACTAGCAGCTCGGAGGACTCACTGCGCTCCGGGGAGGAGTAGTACCCTGATTCCCTTTGTTGGTTGTTCTTCAGGATGCCCTTCCTGGGAAGGGTGGGCACCATCTTGGCCGGCGAGCCCCCTGCCAGGGCGGGCTCCTCCTCTTCCTCCTCTCTGTCGGGGCTAGAGCAGCCTGGTTCTCCCTCGGCTGGCCTGAGGCCCGTCATCGCTCCACCATTCCCCAGCTCCACCTCCTCCAGGCTGGGCGAATGCTGCTTCTCCATCAGCCGGGTCTTCAGGATCCCCTTGGGCCTCTTCAGCCCGGGCTTCTCCCCCTCCCCTCCACCGTGGAGCCCATCTCCCACCTCGTTCTCTTTCTTGGACTTCTTGGGGCGCTGGCGGAGGACCAGGGGCAGCAGGGCGGTGGGTTTGCCCGGCCAGGGCTCTGTGCGGTTCTGCCAGTCAATGAAGCGGGCAAGCATGGGAGAGGAGGTGCCATTGTCCCGCTGGGTCTCGCAGTCGCACACGCTGCTCTTGCAGCCCCAGTTGACCCACCAGTGGTTGGCGATGTCTTCCACCGTTGCCCGCCGCTCTGGGTTCACCATCAACATCCAGCGGATCAGACCACGGGCATCTGGGAGGGGAAACAGGAGGGGAGCATAGTTTAACATTCTGGATTTGAGCACAACAGGGGGTATGTAGGAGCTGGGTTACACTTCACTGTTGTTTTTTGCTGCAGAGCATTTATTATCTAATAATCATTATATTTAGTGTGTAGAGGGAAACTAGATCTTAGACCAGGTTTCCCAATAGGCATCCTGCAAAAATCTTCCGGGTTGGAGCGA
The DNA here is from genome assembly GCF_034236695.1 of Oncorhynchus nerka. Taxonomy (NCBI): domain Eukaryota; kingdom Metazoa; phylum Chordata; class Actinopteri; order Salmoniformes; family Salmonidae; genus Oncorhynchus; species Oncorhynchus nerka. Next base: position 21,046,887 of record NC_088412.1, read on the forward strand.
GCGGTCGCATCCGAGCGCTTCGGTCTGCAGGTAGTATAACTTTTCATTACATTTCATTACATTTCATTATAGTACAACGGTTTGATTTGTCTAATCTTAGCAATTTCTTCTTAGCTAGCTACATAGCCGTCTTTGTTCAAAGATAATTGCGTAATTATCGTATTTCGTCGTCCTAACGTAGTCTACACTGCTATCTGCCCAGCAGCTAGCCAACTAGCCAGCTAGCAAACGTCCACCGTCTTCCGAATACCAGCACTGTAAAAAACTATTACACTCAACTGAACGACTTGATTAGTGTAGTGTTAGCTAGCTACATAGTTGTCTTTGCTGTCTTCGTATCCAAGATAATTGTGTAGTTTAGAGTGTGTAGTCTTAGAGTGATTATCTTAATTTACCGAGGTTAGCTAGCCAGCTATTTGTCGTCCTTAATGTAGGAGACACTGCTAGCTAGCCAACAGCTAGCCAACGTCTACCGAATAGAACTTCCTCACTCAACAACCCAGTCGCATTTGCTCCACAGGTAGTATCACATTTTCATTTCATTTCATTACAGTACAACGGTTTGATTTGTTTGATCGTAGCTAGCTACAGAGCCGTCTTTGTATCAAAGATAATTGTGTAGTCTAGAGCGATTTTCTAGGTTAGCTAGCCAGCTATTGTCGTTCTTTTAACGCAACGTAACGTAATCAACACTGCTAGCTAGCCAGCTAGCCCCCGAATAGCAGCACTGTTGAAACTATCACACTCAACGGAACGACTTGATTAGTGTAGTACCAACAACGCAGCCACTGCCAGCTAGCCTACAAAGTCAACAACGCAGCCACTGCCAGCTAGCCTACTTCAGCAGTACTGTATCATTTTAATCATTTTAGTCAATAAGATTCTTGCTACGTAAGCTTAACTTTCTGAACATTCGAGACGTGTAGTCCACCTGTCATTCCAATCTCCTTTGCATTAGCGTAGCCTCTTCTGTAGCCTGTCTATCCCTGTTCTCTCCTCTCTGCACAGACCATACAAACGCTCCACACCGCGTGGCCGCGGCCACCCTAATCTGGTGGTCCCAGCGCGCACGACCCACGTGGAGTTCCAGGTCTCCGGTAGCCTCTGGAACTGCCGATCTGCGGCCAACAAGGCAGAGTTCATCTCAGCCTATGCCTCCCTCCAGTCCCTCGACTTCTTGGCACCGACGGAAACATGGATCACCACAGATAACACTGCTACTCCTACTGCTCTCTCTTCGTCCGCCCACGTGTTCTCGCACACCCCGAGAGCTTCTGGTCAGCGGGGTGGTGGCATCGGGATCCTCATCTCTCCCAAGTGGTCATTCTCACTTTCTCCCCTTACCCATCTGTCTATCGCCTCCTTTGAATTCCATGCTGTCACAGTTACCAGCCCTTTCAAGCTTAACATCCTTATCATTTATCGCCCTCCAGGTTCCCTCGGAGAGTTCATCAATGAGCTTGATGCCTTGATAAGCTCCTTTCCTGAGGACGGTTCACCTCTCACAGTTCTGGGCGACTTTAACCTCCCCACGTCTACCTTTGACTCATTCCTCTCTGCCTCCTTCTTTCCACTCCTCTCCTCTTTTGACCTCACCCTCTCACCTTCCCCCCCTACTCACAAGGCAGGAAATACGCTCGACCTCATCTTTACTAGATGCTGTTCTTCCACGAACCTCATTGCAACTCCCCTCCAAGTCTCCGACCACTACCTTGTATCCTTTTCCCTCTCGCTCCAGGCCGGCTCGGTCCTCCCCCATCCCGCTCCGTGGCTCCTCCAGGCCGCTCGGTCCTCCCCCCCCTCCCGCTCCGTGGCTCGACGACTCATTGCGAGCTCACAGAACAGGGCTCCGGGCAGCCGAGCGGAAATGGAGGAAAACTCGCCCTCCCTGCGGACCTGGCATCCTTTCACTCCCTCCTCTCTACATTTTCCTCTTCTGTCTCTGCTGCTAAAGCCACTTTCTACCACTCTAAATTCCAAGCATCTGCCTCTAACCCTAGGAAGCTCTTTGCCACCTTCTCCTCCCTCCTGAATCCCCCCCCTCCTCTCTCTGCAGATGACTTCGTCAACCATTTTGAAAAGAAGGTCGACGACATCCGATCCTCGTTTGCTAAGTCAAACGACACCGCTGGTTCTGCTCACACTGCCCTACCCTGTGCTCTGACCTCTTTCTCCCCTCTCTCTCCAGATGAAATCTCGCGTCTTGTGACGGCCGGCCGCCCAACAACCTGCCCGCTTGACCCTATCCCCTCCTCTCTTCTCCAGACCATTTCCGGAGACCTTCTCCCTTACCTCACCTCGCTCATCAACTCATCCCTGACCGCTGGCTACGTCCCTTCCGTCTTCAAGAGAGCGAGAGTTGCATCCCTTCTGAAAAAACCTACACTCGATCCCTCCGATGTCAACAACTACAGACCAGTATCCCTTCTTTCTTTTCTCTCCAAAACTCTTGAACGTGCCGTCCTTGGCCAGCTCTCCCGCTATCTCTCAGAATGACCTTCTTGATCCAAATCAGTCAGGTTTCAAGACTAGTCATTCAACTGAGACTGCTCTTCTCTGTATCACGGAGGCGCTCCGCACTGCTAAAGCTAACTCTCTCTCCTCTGCTCTCATCCTTCTAGACCTATCGGCTGCCTTCGATACTGTGAACCATCAGATCCTCCTCTCCACCCTCTCCGAGTTGGGCATCTCCGGCGCGGCCCACGCTTGGATTGCGTCCTACCTGACAGGTCGCTCCTACCAGGTGGCGTGGCGAGAATCTGTCTCCTCACCACGCGCTCTCACCACTGGCGTCCCCAGGGCTCTGTTCTAGGCCCTCTCCTATTCTCGCTATACACCAAGTCACTTGGCTCTGTCATAACCTCACATGGTCTCTCCTATCATTGCTATGCAGACGACACACAATTAATCTTCTCCTTTCCCCCTTCTGATGACCAGGTGGCGAATCGCATCTCTGCATGTCTGGCAGACATATCAGTGTGGATGACGGATCACCACCTCAAGCTGAACCTCGGCAAGACGGAGCTGCTCTTCCTCCCGGGAAGGACTGCCCGTTCCATGATCTCGCCATCACGGTTGACAACGCCATTGTGTCCTCCTCCCAGAGCGCTAAGAACCTTGGCGTGATCCTGGACAACACCCTGTCGTTCTCAACTAACATCAAGGCGGTGGCCCGTTCCTGTAGGTTCATGCTCTACAACATCCGCAGAGTACGACCCTGCCTCACACAGGAAGCGGCGCAGGTCCTAATCCAGGCACTTGTCATCTCCCGTCTGGATTACTGCAACTCGCTGTTGGCTGGGCTCCTGCCTGTGCCATTAAACCCCTACAACTCATCCAGAACGCCGCAGCCCGTCTGGTGTTCAACCTTCCCAAGTTCTCTCACGTCACCCCGCTCCTCCGCTCTCTCCACTGGCTTCCAGTTGAAGCTCGCATCCGCTACAAGACCATGGTGCTTGCCTACGGAGCTGTGAGGGGAACGCACCTCAGTACCTCCAGGCTCTGATCAGGCCCTACACCCAAACAAGGGCACTGCGTTCATCCACCTCTGGCCTGCTCGCCTCCCTACCACTGAGGAAGTACAGTTCCCGCGCAGCCCAGTCAAAACTGTTCGCTGCTCTGGCCCCCCAATCGTGGAACAAACTCCCTCACGACGCCAGGACAGCGGAGTCAATCACCACCTTCCGGAGACACCTGAAACCCCACCTCTTTCAGGAATACCTAGGATAGGATAAAGTAATCCTTCTCACCCCCCTTAAAAGATTTAGATGCACTATTGTAAAGTGGCTGTTCCACTGGATGTCTTAAGGTGAACGCACCAATTTGTAAGTCGCTCTGGATAAGAGCGTCTGCTAAATGACTTTAATGTAAATGTAAATGTAAAATCACCAGAAAATCAGCTCAAAGTGATTTTAATTGAGGGATTCTGTTCCCAAGTATTCCCACGCATAAATAGAGAGGCAAATGTGATCCCAATGTAATCAAGGTTTGAAATGATTATGTTTGGGATTCTTGCACTCAATTTGCAGTGTACAAATGATTTATAACAATGTTGTGGCCCCCCAACCATCCGCTCAAGGAAACATCGGCCCACAGAGGAATGTACTTGGGTATCCCTGTCTCAAACTGTAGGTAGAGGGTCTTGATCTGTACCTGAGGACTGGGTGGGCTCTCTGTACTCTCCGTTGCTGATCTGGCGGATGAGGTTCTTGTGGTCTCCTCCATCAAACGGCATGGTCCCATAGACCAGGGTGTATAGGAGCACCCCCAGAGCCCAGCTGTCCACCTATAACAACAAAACACACACACGGGTAACTACACAGATCAGGATCACGATCAGATAGACTGAACGTGAGAGATCAGTCAGTAAAATCCGTCGCTGGAGACGCAGTTGAAAAAAATTGGAATCTCTCTCTTTTCCAATTCCCAGTAACTGGTAAATGAGGCTCAATGCCATTACTGGGTTAGCAACAGATCATTAAAACATTAACAAGGAGCGTACTGTATCTGAACTGGAACGACATATGTTGTAGCGACAGCTGAAACAGTGTAAGCACTGCACAGCTATACACTCTAGAAAGGGTTCTACATGGAACACAAAAGGGTTCTACCTGCAACCAAAAAGGGTTCTACCTGCAACCAAAAAGGGTTCTTCAAAGGGTTCTCCTATGTGGAAAGCCGAAGAAACTTTTGAGGTTCTAGATAGCACTTTTTTTTTCTAAGAGTGTACCATATTGCTCTACAACATAATATCATAGGAAATCATCATTTTGGCACATTTTTGCAAAAAGACAAAAGGTTACGGTAATCTGATATTTTTCTCAACACATTGCAGTCAATTTGAAAAGATGAGTCTCTCTCTCCTTCCCTCTCTCTCTCCCTCCCTCCTCCCCATCCATTCCCTCTCCCACCTACTTTCCCTCCCTCCCTCCCCCTCCTCTCTCTCCCTCCTTCCCCCTCCTCTCTCTCCCTCCTTCACCCTCTCCCTCTTTATCTCCCCTTCCCTCTCCCTCCTCCCCCATTCTCTCTCCCTCCTTTCCCTGCCTCTCTTTCCTCTCATCTCTCTCTCTCTCTCTCCCTTTCCCTCTTCTATATCCCTCCTCTCACCCACCTCTGTCTGTCTGTTGACTCTCTCTCTACTCTCTCCCCTTTCTCCCCCTCCCTCCCTCACTCCCCAATTCTCTCTCCCCCACCTTTATATGTCTGTTGACTCTCTCTCTCCCCTCTCTCCCCCTCCCTCATTCCCTCTCTTCTCTCTCCCACCTCCCCCTCCATTCACTCAGATAGGCTAAGAGACAGAGGCAGACAGACAAACGGACACAAACAGGCAGACAGGCAGGCAAACAGGCAAGTAGACAGACAGACAGACAGACAGACAGACAGGCAGGCAGGCAGGCAGCAGGCAGGCAGGCAGGCAGGCAGGCATGCAGGCTGGAAGGCCAACAGGCAGGTTGACATACAGACAGGCTGACAGACACAGGCAGACAGAGACAGAAAGGCAGGCAGACAGACAGTTTTAAAAAGTTTATAAAAATTGACTAATATCCTCTTCAAAATTCAATTAAGAATTAATAACAAGACGATTGTGTCCAATGGAGGTTTTAAAAAATGCTCACGGATCAATAGACTTCAAATTTCATATGCCGGGTCATGACTGTTCCCCGGTCACAAATATGTAACATTTGGGAAGATTAAACCTTTTTAACCCTTCGAAACGGCCCCAATGACCCCCAATTAAGTCACTTCCTGTAATAGCAGGAAGCTGAAATTCAATGTACGGAGAGACTCTTTAAGAATGCCTTGAGTTTCAAGTCTTTATGTTAACAATTGACCGTTCTACAGAGAGGATGGAAGACAATGTATTTGTGTAACTGCAGCGAGAGAATGAAGGACCATGTTGAGGATTAAAGGGTTACTTCAGGATTTTGACAATGAGGCTCCTTATCTACTTCCCCAGAGTCCGATGAACTCTTGGATACAATTTTATGTCTCTGCCAAAATCCCAAAGTTCCACACGAAACTGACCCTCAACCCAGGGCATCCCTACAAGGTCACTATTGGTTGTGTGCATGTCACGATCGTTTGGAGATGGATTAGACCAAGGAGCAGGGTGGTAGGAGTACATTTTACTTTTATTTAAACTTCAAAATACAACAAAAAAACGAATGTAAAGCTACATGCAGTGCAGAAAGCAACTACACACAAACAAGATCCCACAATTAAAGGTGGAAAAAAGGCTGCCTAAATATGATCCCCAATCAGAGACAACGATAGACTCTGATTGGGAACCATACCCGGCCAACAAAGAAATAGAAAAACTAGAATGCCCACTCAAATCACACCCTGACCTAAACAAATAGAGAAATAAAAAGTCTCTCTAAGGTCAGGGAGTGACAGTGCAAGGATGGATAGCTAGATCAATCACAGTCAACAGGGGCGTCATGGTTAATAGAGGGCTGTAGGTAATGCTTTTCTATGGAAGAAAGGCCTTGTTCTCTGTGGGACCAAGTTTTCACCGTGAAGAGTTCATTTCTCATGGTCAGATGTAGGTTTGGGTTCATCTAAAGCGTCTGTTGAACGATTCCATACATTTATTTTGTTCTGTTGATGTCACTCAAAAGCACACTAACTTTAGGTCAGTCTTCAAGGCCTACCTTTCTGCAATGTAGTGGAGGGAGGGGCAAATTAAATCATTTTTAATTGGATTCAGGTTTGGATTATGTCTAGGGTTGAGGCCCTAACCCTAGCTTCATATCAACTCCCAGCTCAACCCTAACTCCAAGAGCCAAGAAGTGGAGGGCTAGGAATAGGGTTAGGGTTATGGCTAGGGTTAGGGTTGAGCTGGGATGTGGGCATGTTTATAGGTCTGTCTGTCCGTCCGTCTGCCCATGTCTTTCACCAATTTACCCATTGTAGCTTTATCACCAATGTTTTTGCCTTGACTGCAATGTATAGACTTAGTATGTGCCAATAACCTTGATGCATATCATCAATATCCTGTCTGTGGAGGTGGGAAAGTTGAGAGAGATGGAGGTAGGAGAAAAAGGAGGTAGAGAGAGGAGTAAGATAAATAGTATAGAGGGGGGGGGGTAGGGACATAGAATGGAGGGGGAGAAGGGGGAGAGTAAGGGAAGGTGAAGGGAGAAAGAGAGAAGAGAGAGAGGGAGGGAGAAAGAGAGCCATCGCCGCTCCATTTCTCATATATCCATTTGTTTTGTCTTGTTTCATACACACCTGGTTTTCATTCCATAATCACACTGCATGTACTTAGTCCTCTGTTCCCTTCCATGTCTTTGTGTGTAATTGTTTATTGTGAATGGTGTATGTTCACGCGCTATACTTTTGTATTCATGTTCCGTGTTTTTTGGGCACTTAGATGTCATGTTGTGACTATTTTTTGACTGGAATAAAAGTGCGCCTGTTTACTCTACTCTGCTCTCCTGCACCTGACTTCGCCTGCCTTACACAGCCTTAACAGAGCGAGGGAGGTGTCATGCCTGTGATGCCTTCCTTATATCTCCATATTGTGATGAAGGTCTTCCCCCATTGAAAGCAATTTATTCACTTAGGTCTCAACCCTGTGACACTCATTTTTTCCCATTGACTGCAATTTATTGACATACGATTCAATTGGTTAAAGCTCATCTTTTCCCTTTGATGGCTATGTATTGAGGAAAACATCAACCCTGTGACACATATTTTCCCCTTGACTGCAATGTATTAAGAAAAACAGCTGCTGTGACATTTGACCTTTTTGCAAAAATGTGCCAGGATGACGTTTTCAGGCTGATAATGGGCTGTTCTCTAAGCCCTGATTTCCACTTCCATCCTCTCAGCCATAGAACCAGAGTCTGGAGTGTGTCAGTTTGTTTCCATGAACATAGAACTCTATTTCTCCCTCTGTCTTTCTCTATGTGTCAACCTGCGCTTTGTGACAACTAATCTAATGCAATTTGACTGTCTCAGTAAATGGGTTATGCAAGACCAGTGTCTGGGGAATGGAGGGGGCAGGAGGGGGACAGAGGGGTGGAGAGGGGTGTAATGAATTCAGCAGAGGTGGCAGAGCTGTGAGGCCCTGACAGATCTCAGGAGACACATTGCCGGTCACTGATTAGCCAGACGTCAGGCTTTGGAAGAGGAGGACAAGACTTCTGGAGGAATGTGGCTGCTTGTCGATGGTCAGGGGAATATAGCCAGCCCATGTCTGGGACTGAGCTCTGGGACTGGGGTCTGCGATTGGGCAGACTGGACTTCCTTTAGGGCCCATGCTTGGAATGTCTCACACTGGAGCCGCTCTGTCATTGGTTCAATGACTGAGAGCGCTCCTCTGTGATTGGTCGACTGGCAGGGCTGCAGGGAGTGCGAGACGGGGTGAATGCCATTGTTGTGTTCTGTTTTTGTTTCCAGTGTTAGCTGTAATTTGCGGCTTTTCCCCAAATGGATTCTGTAATTTTCATTACAGTTGTTTTTTTAGCACACTGAAGAAAATGACAGTGAATTATACTAAATTGAATCGTTGGACATTTCAGTCTAAAAATACGACTTTTACTTTGCTTTATAATGCACAAGTTTTCTTGCAATTTGGAAAACGCCCTAAAGAATTACTTTCAAATTAGTCAATAAATAGTTTTGGTGATGTTTTGTCACATTCTCTCTCCCTTTTTCTTAACCCAACAATTTCTCAATCCCACCCATCCTTGGAAGTGAAGTTGCTGAGCCTGTCTGTCTAACTCATTCATATTCTATTCAAATCAAACTTCATTTGTCACATGCACCGAATACAACAAGTGTAGACTTTACCGTGAAATGCTTACTTACAAGCACTTAACCAACAGTAGACGAGTTTACCAAGTAGACTAAAATAAAAAAGTAGTAATAAAAAGTAACACAATAACAATACCAATAACGAGGCTGTACATCTGTACATGTAGGTGGGGGCGAAGGGACAATGCATATATAACAAACAAACAGTGAGTAGCAGCAGTGTACAAAAGAGATGGGAGGGTCAATGTAAATTGTCCTGTGGCGATTTTATAAAATGTTCAGCAGTCTTATGGCTTTATGGCTTTGGGGTAAAAGCTGCCTTTTGGTCCTAGACTTCAGAGAAAACAGTCTATAACTTGGCTGACTGGAATCTCTGACCATTTTATGTGCTTTCCTCTGACACCGCGTATTATATAGGTCCTGGATGGCAGGAAGCTTGGCCCCAGTGATGTACTGGGCCGTTCGCAATACCCTCTGTAGCGCCATATGGTCAGATGCCGAGCAGTTGCCATACCAGGCGGTGATGCAACCGGTCAGGATGCTCTCGATGGTGCAGCTGTAAAACCATTTGAGGATCTGGGGGCCCATGCCCTCTTCACGACTGTCTTGGTATGTTTGGACTATGATAGTTTGTTGGTGATGTGGACACCAAGGAACTTGAAATTCTCAACCCGCCCCACTACAGCCCCATCAATGTTAATGGGGGCCTGTTCGGCACGCCTTTTCCTGTAGTCCACGATCAGCTCCTTTGTCTTGCTCACATTGAGGGAGATGTTGTTGTCCTGTTGCCTACTCTTACCACCTGGGTGCGGCCCTTCAGGAAGTCCAGGATCCAGTTGCAGAGGGAGGTGTTTAGTCCCAGTCCTTAGCTTAGTGATGAGCTTCGTGGGCACTATGGTGTTGAACGCTGAGCTGTAGTCATAGGTATTCCTTTTGTCCAGGTGAGAAAGGGCAGTGTGGAGTGCAATTGAGATGGCGTCATCTGTGGATCTGTTGGGGCAGTATGCAAATTGGACTGAGTCTAGGGTGTCCGGAAGGATGCTGTTCATGTGAGCCATGACCAGCCTTTCAAAGCACTTCATGGCTACCGACGTGAGTGCCACGGGGCAGTAATCATTTAGGCAGGTTAACTTCACTTCCTTGGGCACAAGGACTATGGTGGTCTGCTTGAAACATGTAGGTATTACAGACTCGGTCAGGGAGAGGTTGAAAATGTCAGTGAAGACACTTGACAGTTGGTCCGTGCATGCTTTGAGAACACGTCATAGTAATCCGTCTGGCCCAGCTGTGAATGTAAATGTTGACCTGTTTAAAGGTTTTGCTCACATCGGCTACCGAAAGCGTTATCACACAGTCAAGGACAGCTGGTGCTCTCGTGCATGCTTCAGTGTTAATTTCCTTGAAGCGAGCATAAAAGGCATTTAGCTCGTCTGGTAGGCTGGCGTCACTGGGAAGCTCGCGTCTGAGTTTCCCTTTCCGTAACAGTTTTCAAGCCCTGCCACATCCGACGAACATCAGAGCCAGTGTAATAGGAATCAATCTTAATCCTGTATTGAAGTTTTGCTTGTTAGATGGTTCGTCTGAAGGCATAGCGGGATTTCTTATAAGCGTTTGGATTAGTCTCCCGCTCCTTGAAAACGGCAGCTCAAGCATTTAGCTCGATGCGGATGTTGCCTGTAATCCATGGCTTCTGGTTTGGATATGTACGTACAGTCACTGTGGGGACAACAACATCGATGCACTTATTGATGAAGCCGATGACTGAGGTGGTGTACACCTCAATGTCACTGGATGAATCCCGGAACATATTCCAGTCTGTGCTAACAAAACAGTCCTGTAGTGTAGCACCCCCGTCATCTGGCCACTTCCGTATTGAGCGAGTCACTGGTACTTCCTGCTTTAGTTTTTGCTTGTAAGCAGGAATCAGGAGGATATAATTGTGGTCAGATTTGCCAAATGGAGTGTGGGGGAGAGCTTTGTATGCATCTCTGTGTGTGGAGTAAATGTGGTCTAGGATTTTTTCCCCCTCTGGTTGCACATGTGACATGCAGGTAGAAATTTGCATTAAAGTCCCTGGCCACCAGGAGCACCACTTCTGGGAGAGCATTTTCTTTGCTTATGGCCTTATAGAGTTGGTTGAGAGAGGTCTTAGTGCCAGCTTCGTTCTGTGGTGGTAAATAGACGGCTACGAATAATACAGATGAGAATTATCTTTGTTGATAGTGTGGTCTACAGCTTATCATAATGTACTCTACCTCAGGTGAGCAATACCTCGAGACTTCTTTAATATTAGACATCGCACACTAGCTGTAATTGACAAATAGACACACACCCTCACCCCACCAGAGGTAGCGTCTCTGTTCTGCCAGTGCATGGAAAATCCCACTAGCTCTATATTGTCTGTATCTTCGTTCAGCCACATCTCGGTGAAACATAAGATGTTAGATGTTACAGTTTTTAATGTCCCGTTGGTAGAATAATCTTAATTGTAGGTCATAAATTTTATTTTCCAATGATTGCAAGTTAGCAAGAAGAAAGGATGGCAGTGGGAGTTTACTCGCTAGCCTCCGGATTCTCAGAAGGCTGCCCGATCTGCGGCCCCTTTTCTGGCCTCTTTTCTTCACTCAAAAGGCGTGGATCTGGGCCTGTTCCAGTGAAAGCAGGATATACTTCTCCTCGGACTCGTTAAAGGAAAACATTTCTTCCAATCCGCGGTGAATAATCGCTTTTCTGATGTCCAAAAGTTATTTTCGGTTATAAGAAATGGTAGCAGCAACATTATGTACACAATAATTATTAAAATACGTTACACAAAACGCAAAAAATAAAATAGCACAATCGGTTGGGAGAACGTAAAATGTCAGCCATGATCTTCGGCGCCAGGATACTATGAGCAACAACAGCACTATAGTCTTCAAAGGGAGCCAAGCCACCATCTGTGGCCTTCCACTAAGGATGTGAGAGTTGTTGGGAGTAGTAACTGAATAGGGAGAATCCCATCAAAGAGGATACCTCATGCCTCTATAACCGGTGTGAATTTGCTAGCTAGTTAGGAGCGTTTCAATCGATGACATCACTTGCTCTGAGACCTGGACGTAGTTGTTTCCCTTGCTCTGCAAGGCTTTTGTGGAGCGATAGGTAACGATGCTTCGAAGGTGACTGTTGTCGATGTATGCAGAGGGTCCCTGGTTCAAGCCCAGGTTGGGGCAAGTAGAAGGACAGAAACAATGCTGTTACACCTCCTCCCTTCCCTCCACTCCCTCCCTCTACCACCAACCTTCTCTATCTCTCTCCCTCCCTGTACCACCAACCTTGTCTATCTCACTCCCTCCCTCTACCACCAACCTTCTCTATCTCTCTTCCTCCCTCTACCACCAACCTTCTCTATCTCTCTCCCTCCCTCTACCACCAACCTTCTCTATCTCTCTCCCTCCCTCTACCACCAACCTTCTCTATCTCTCTCCCTCCCTCTACCACCAACCTTCTCTATCTCTCTCCCTCCCTCTACCACCAACCTTCTCTATCTCTCTCCCTCCCTCTACCACCAACCTTCTCTACTCTCTCCCTCCCTCTCTATATCTGCTTTGGGTCTCCCAACCAACAGTGCCAGGTCCTGGGGATTAGTAATAACTTCTCCCAGGGACAAAAGAAAACCAGTCTGTCTCATTGTGTCTGTCTGTGGCCCCTGACCTCTGTGGTGCCTGCCTAGTGCCTACCTCTGGGCCGCAGTAAGGTCTTCCATTGACTATCTCCGGTGAGGCATAGAGTGGGCTGCCACAGAAAGTCTGCAGCAGTTTGTCCTTGTGGTAGAGGTTGGACAGTCCAAAGTCAGCAATCTGGCGGGAGACAGGGACACATCGAGGTTTGGTAAAACATCATAACAAATGTCATTGGCATTAACATGGTTACAGATTCTAAAAAAGAAAGTTGTCTAGTAGTGCCTCCGAATCTAAATAGCACTCAAAGTTACAGACTGTTTCACAATTACAGATTCAAAGGTTACAATGTATGGACAAGAGTCTGTAGAGTTGAATAAAAGTGACAATTTCTTACCTTAATGTTACAGTTTTCATCCAGTAGCACATTTTCCAGTTTCAAATCCCTGTGCACCACCCCATTCTGTAAAAGACAAACAGTCCATCCGTTGGCTCTAGAAGAAAAATCACCAGACCGATTGCCGGGCTGTACAGTAGGGGAGCGTTCATTCACTGTTCGTTCGTTCGCTTGATGGCGGTGAGGTGAGACCAAACTCCAGTGTTGTTCTCAGGGGATATAGTTAGAGTGGGCCAATTGTTCTAGTACGTTTAATTGACCTGCCTGGCCCTCTATCGTCTGTGTGTTGACATCTGTAGAGATTTTCCCTCTAACTCACCTCACATAAACAAGAGCCTATAATGATGGACCAGGATAATTTAGTGCCAGTCAAAAGTTTGGACACACCTACTCATTCAAGTTTTTAAATTTTTTTAAAACTATTTTCTACATTGTAGAATAATAGTGAAGACATCAGAACTATGAAATACAACATGGAATGGAATCATGTAGTAACCATAAAAGTGTTAAACAAATCAAAATATATTTTATATTTGAGATTATTCAAAGTAGCCATCCTTTGCCTTTATGCCAGCTTTGCACACTCTTGACATTCTCTCAACCAGCTTCATGAGGTAGTCACTTGGAATGCATTTCAATGAACAGGGGTGCCTGGTTCAAAGTTCATTTGTGGAATTTCTTTCCTTCTTAATGCGTTTGAGCCAATCAGTTGTGTTGTGACAAGGTAGGCGTGGTATACAGAAGATAGCCGTATTTGGTAAAAGACCAAGCAAGAACAGCTCAAATAAGCAAAGAGAAATGACAGTACATCATTATTTTAAGACATCAAGGTCATTCAATCCAGAAAATGTCAAGAACTTTGAACGTTTCTTCAAGTGCAGTCGCAAAAACTATCATGCACTATGATGAAATTGGCTCTCATGAGGACTGCCACAGGAAAGGAAGACCAAGAGTTACCTCTGCTGCAGAGGATAAGAGGATGAGTTCAATTGAAATAACTGCACCTCAGATTGCAGCCCGAATAAATGCTTCACAGAGTTCAAGTAGCAGACATCTCAACATCAACTGTTCAGAGGAGACTGCGCGAATCAGGCCTTCATGGTCGAATTGCTGCAAAACAACACTAAAGGACACCAATAAGAAGAGACTTGATTGGGCCAAGAAAAAAAGCAATGGACATTAGACCGGTGAAAATCGGTCTTTTGGTCTGATGAGTCCACATTTGAGATTTTTGGTTCCAACCGCGGTGTCTTTGTGAGACGCAGAGTAGGTGAACGTATGATCTCCGCATGTGTGGCTCCCACCATGAAGCATGGAGCAGGAGGTGTGATAGTGTGGGGGTGCTTTGCTGATGACACTGGACACTTTTTCAACAGGACAATGACCCAAAACACAGCTCCAGGCTGTGTAAGGGCTATTTGACCAAGGAGAGTGCTGCATCAGATGACCTGGCCTCCACATTCACCCGACCTCAACCCAAATGAGATGGATTGGGATGAGTTGGACTGCACAGTGAAGGAAAAGCAGCCAACAAGTGTTCAGCACATGTGGGAACTCATTCTTGACTGTTGGAAAATAATTCCTCATGAAGCTGGTTGAGAGAATGCCAAGACTGTGCAAAGCTGTCATCAATGCAAAAAGTGGCTACATTGAAGAATCTCAAATCTCAAATCTATTTTGATTTATTTAACACTTTTTTTAGTTACTACATGATTCCATATGTGTTATTTCATAGTTCTGATGTCTTCACCGTTATTCTACAATGTATAAAATTGTTAGAAATTAAGAAAAACCCTTGAATGAGTTGGTGTGTCCAAACGTTTGACTGGTACTGTATCTTCTCACAAAAAAAACATCTATGTTGTTTAGTGGCACTTTCAATGCATGCATTAACATGTGGTATACACACAGCAACAGGAAACACATGCAGCCATTCAGGTCTGGAAGTGATGGGGTGAC